>NW_015508720.1:19466-19865 GCF_001515645.1 Sinocyclocheilus grahami | reverse complement strand
TTCTGCATGACCATATTTTAGATCCCTTAATCCGACCCCATACCTGAATTTAACAACTACCTAATTAATAAGCAGCAAATTAGAAGTTTGTTCAGGAAAAACTCTTAATTAATAGTCAAGATGTGTTTCCTATTCTATTTGGTAAAAAGCTGTGTAATAAATGGTATGACTGCAAATTGTCCACTAAATGTTCATCTTATTAAATTATTTTTTTTTTTACCATTTATCGTGGCTCAAAGCCACTTGACAGAAAGTGTTTTTATTCAATGAAAACGTTACAGGCAAGCTAAAATAATATTTCAACTTAAATTAATATTTTGTGCTTAATTATTTACTTATAAGGCAAGTTGGAGGAAGTTACTTTTAAAAGTAATGCATTACAATATTGCATTATTCCAT
>NW_015508720.1:17943-18682 GCF_001515645.1 Sinocyclocheilus grahami | reverse complement strand
AAGAACTTAATTGGGCTATGCTTTCAATCGACTGCCAGAGCTATTTATAAGGCTCAGATACGCCCCTCTTGCTGTCTCTGGGTAGCGCTTTATTGTCGTCTTGCTAGGTACAGTGCACAGCGTGCAGCCTTTCAGGAAACACACGCCTGTGCTCACTACAGTGATGTTGTGTGATTAAAAAGACAACGTAGAAGAGTACAACTAATCCATTTGCAATTTCGAGAAACATCTGCCAGTAGATGAGCTAACGTGAATATTTCTAAGCTGGCACGGTTTTAATTACAGTTAATGAGAGTTTTAAAGATGACTGAAGAAAAGTATGTTTTTCTCTGTGGGGATGACATAACACAGCTATTATTAGATTATTGTAAAGTAGCTGACTACTTTCCAAGAACACTGCCCTGGAATGTAAAGTAGTTAATAAACTATATGTGTGTGGGGGGTCCTGGTATTCCCTACATCATGGGGACCAAATGTTCCAACAAGTATAGTAATACCAGTAAATTTTGACCTTTTGGGGACACTTTTTTGGACCCAATGAGGAAACAAGCTTATAAAGCATACAGAATGTTCTGAAAATCTAAAAATATCTGTAGTTTTGTGTGAGGGTTAAGGTTAGGATAAGGGGATAGAAAATCTATAAATTGTTAATATTTTAAAATAGTTTAAATCAGTATTTAATCTCCACTAAAACATTTACACTTTATTTTAAGGACCAATTCTCACTATTAACTAGTTG
>NW_015508720.1:14597-16332 GCF_001515645.1 Sinocyclocheilus grahami | reverse complement strand
GAGGGAAACCTTGCAGGTCTCCGAGCTCCCAGCCGAACGACTTCATATTTGATGTGATTAACTTTACGTCTAGAATCCCACAAGCTCTCGTAGCAGAGGGAAACTCTCGGCAGTGTGTACATCGGGAGAGGGGGCGTCCCCGAGCTATACATATCAATAAGCCACCCATGTCTCATTTCGAAACCAGAATGTTCTCTCTCATTTCCTTTCACTGGGATGTGTGGTTAAACAACGCTGCTGTGGAGTGGCAGTTTTTTTCCGTACAACAATGCTTTTCTTAGCATCTGTGGTTTGATTTCCATTAACAGTTTCTCAAGGGGAGGGACAGAAACTGCAAAGATGCAAATAAAATGAGTCTGAAAAACACTGACAGCGGCTGCACAGCGATTCCGAGAACAGTTTGTGTGCAGATTGCTTGGGCGATAAGTTTTCCATGCTATTTATGAGCATTCATTGTGAACATTAGCTCCACTCGGTATATGTGAGATTGATATGTTTAGAGTTTGTTTAGTTTAACACATAACCTGATAAGAGTGTTGGGAAAGCTAAGCTACTCTGTAGTTAAACTATAGTCAAACTCTTTGAAAAAGTAGTGAGCAAAAACTACACTGAATCACATTTTTAAATGCCTACTGTAACTATAAGAAAACAATATCAAATCATTTACCTGGCATAAAAACAATAAGGGTTTCCATTACTATGAAGTATCAGACGTAAACACACATTTTAACTACAACTTTAAAAAATAATTTATTTTCATAGAACAGCTGATTTAACTAAATCTTTATTTCACTACAAAAGCTCAGCAGAGTAATGACTCCAGTGTAAGAGTGAATCATTAGTTTGAACTGGTTCAGTGAAATCAGTCTGAATGAATTGATTTTCCATAATGAATCAGACTTAGGAAAGAGGGGGACATTGAAAAAGAGTGGTTTTTATTATTCTCTCAGTTCACTGGGTTGTAGAACTGCAAGCTCAATACAATGTGACATAAAAATCTGCGGTTTTGTCTCAGTACTTGCAATGTGTTGAAAAAATGTTGAGCTCTTGCAAATGATTCCCTTTAATCAATGGAGCTGTCACCACTGCACAATAAATCTCTTATTTACACCATGTCTATGTGTCCTTGTTGATTAGAATGGGCGTAGTCTTGTTTTGTTGCATCACTTCCTTGCAGTCTTAATTGGGCATTACATCGCCTACATTGCACACGAGTGCCGAGGCATTCAGCAAATACAAAGGAAGATGTTTCTTCATCACTCCTGTGGATAAGCTTCAGAATCACTCATTAGGACTGGCTGTCATAACTGATGGGCCTAAAGACGTCTGCATTCATGAGACATGCCTGTGATTGGCTACAACGCTTAACAATAAATAAAGAAATACATGTTGAAAATATAACAACAGGGGTACATCTAAATGGAATGCTGTAATCAAGACACAATTATTTATGCTCTTTTGGCTATTTGTGCATGCTCATTCTTCAGTTCAGAACATTTGATGATTAAATGATTAAAATGACAAATTATACATTAAAGTGAGAATAAAAACATGGCTTTGTATGGATGTGAATATTTTTAACTGAACAAAGACTGATTAGAGCTGATCAATGATCAATTAACCAGAATTCAATTCAGTTGTCATCACTGAATCCCTATTTTCTTGTTTATCACTATAAAGCTATCTGTATATATGAAGTGCCATTTAAATAAAGGTGATTTAGAACTGTGATTGT
>NW_015508720.1:8397-11162 GCF_001515645.1 Sinocyclocheilus grahami | reverse complement strand
ACTGATGGGTTCCATGAGGGACAGAAAGAGTATTAGGAGAAAGCATATGGAGCGGGAATCGTTTAAAATTAATTACACGATATGCTGAATAATTATTTAAATAAATCATAGTTAATCACATTTGCACATATCATATAATCACATATTAACTTAAATAATTAACTGCAGAACTTGCAAAAAATACACTTTGTCTTGAGCTGTTACTTTGAAAATGATGCAAAAGGACTTGGCGTACAGGTCAGGGACCATGAATTGTTAATTAACATACATTTTCTGTCAACACTACACTTTTTTATTAAATGAAATTAACGTCATGAAAGCTCTGCTGAGGATTAAAAATGTAATTTCACTTTCTATTAATCATCTCAAAGTGCCATTTTTAAGTAGGCCAAGGGGGAAAAAAACAAACTGACTAAAGAGAAGAGAAGGAAACGGACTGAGATGCCAGTGACACCTCTTAGTTGCATGATTTAAACCAGCTAAAAGATCCTCAGAGTGATTAGAGGTCAATCATTTATTGAGATGCATGAAATCTGATATTGCAGCTGAGATTTCACAGGCATTATTTACATATTCCATCTCTCTTAATTAAAAATGTCACGCTTACTGTCAAGCTCTAACATACTGCCGGATGGATTAATAACAACAACTGGACATTTGTCAGGAAGTGATAAAACTGTTAGTCAAAAGTGAAGTGTTGAACATGAGATCGAACGTGGCTCAACCAATCAGAATCAAGGACCGGAACTATCTGTTTTATAAATTGAATTTACCCAGCCGAGCATCCATGCAGACAAATCCGAGCAGAGGAAAGCCAGGAGTCAAGTCGTTCGTTTATTTTCTCTCTAACAGCGTCCAAGATGGATTTGGATTAGTTTGTTCATGAGAAACAGCTGGCATACTGTAAGAGTTAAGAGGTAACATGAGAGAGTGATCCACACGTGTACTGGAGGATTATGGGACACTGGCTCTAAAATCACTCTGGTTTCAGCTGTAGACTCCAGAGGGACGAGAAGTGATTTAACGATTCTGCTTATTGATTCTATGAACGTATTTAGCGTAGAATATGTACTATATACATAACATAAACTGCACTAATCAAAAGCGAACCTCCTTTTTGGTAACCTTTTAATAACCGTTTTATTTTTAGGAGATTGTTCACCCAAACATTTTAATTCTCTCATCATTAACTCATCCTCATGCCATAACAAATGTCTTCACAAATATTTGCAATTTCTCTGCATTTACACTTGATAATAACATTTGAATTTGGTTCTTTGTGATGTATTTTAATGCATTATACCTTAATGTATTATATTTAAAGGTATAACAATGCATACGTAAGTATATTAACTGTGGTTACAATTATTCCTTATTTTAAACAATTGGTTAAGGTATATAAGTTAATACAAAGTATATTACAAGGCATAATTAAAAGATCAAAAATAATTTTATAATGCATTTTATTTAGTTCATAGAGGGTCAAATTTATGGTCACGCTCTATTTTAAGGTCTAATTTTCACTATTGACTAATTATTAACTAGCCTCAATAAACTCCTAATTTTCTGCTTATTAATAGTTAGTTAGGTAGTTGTTAAGTTTAGGCATGAATTCTCCACAACACAACGGAAACAAGCCGCAACACAACGAAATCTCCACAACACAATGGAAACAAGCCACAAGACAACGAATTATCCACAACACAATGGAAACAAGCCACAACACAATGGAAACAAGCCACAAAACAATGGAAACAAGCCACAAAACAATGGAAACAAGCCACAACACAACGAATTCTCCACAACACAATGGAAACACAACGAAATCTCCACAACACAATGGAAACAAGCCGCAACACAACTAAATCTCCACAACACAATGGAAACAAGCCACAACACAATGAAATTAGTCCTATGCTTTGTGTTGTGGCGATTTCGTGGGTTGTGGTGATTTCATTGAGTTGTGCACTACTGTGTCACCGTAGAATAGCGACAATTTGGTGTTACCAAATTTACATTTGACGTAAATTTATGTGCGTTGTGAAGCTTTACAATGCACTTATATCATGTTTGACAACACGTTTACATTTAAGACAAATGTAAACTCAACCCTCTCATTAATGTTTGTACGACAGTTGGCCAGAAACTGTGTTGAGCCAGTATATTAGTCGAGAGCAGTCAAAGAATGAATCCTTTTATGAGTTCATTCCAGTCATTAATTTATAAATCAGACTACAATGATGTAGCAATCATCATCAGACAGTAGTCTACTGGAATCAACTGTGAGCTGAACTCTAGCCAAGTGTCTTTCAGTTCCCTTTCATGGGAACTTCGAACTGCGTTCTCTAGGGGTCACTATGGGGAACGCCTCGTCGTGACCCGTGTCTGAAGCATACATTGAAAAAACACCAACTCGTTGGCCGGCAACAGCCATGACATCACTTCAGGTGCGACTACAGTATAAATTGGCGCCGGGAGCTACACATCATTCTCTTCTTCGTCTTCATTGACTGTTTTGTTTGAAGCGTGCTTTTCTGTGGTAAGAGCGGTCTTTTGTCTGGGCAAAGAGCACGCACGCGATGTCTCCGAGGGGGCAATCGGCGTGCACTGCGAGCGTTTTTTTCCCAAAAAAAAAAAAAAAAAGCTCCGCTCTTGTTTGTCTCTCTTTTCAAGGAAAAAGGGGCAGCCATCTGCTTCCCGCGATCCAGGACCCACCGCTACTGAGGCACGGAAGGGAATGAGCTCGTGGGGATCACAGGTGGATC
>NW_015508720.1:911-2684 GCF_001515645.1 Sinocyclocheilus grahami | reverse complement strand
TTTACACTCGAAGTAGATTGATCTCTCTAAGCGAGATCCCAATTTTGTCACTCATCCGACGTGACGTCTCCGTTCCCTCCTTCAGGGAACGAGGGTTACCATACGTAACCGAGACGTTAAATCACTTCAGTCAATAATGTCACTCACGAGGGTCCATCTGGTATAGGAGTTGACTATATAGATAGTGTAGCTCACTAGATTTCAAAGCAGAGCTAGATTATTAAAGTGTCGTCGTTTCTAAGGAATTCAATGTGTGAGGTTCAAAGATGTTTTCTTTAATGATGCTGTGATTCATTCTCTAGACAATAGCTTCCAATTAAACAGACTTTAAAATATTTCTTTACAATTGTGGATCAAAGGTAAAGTACTACAACATTTTTTTTTCTGAGGATGCACACCAGCAGATTAAGTGGTGGAGTGAGGGACAAGGTGCCCACACTCCATATATACTGTACAGTTCACAACCTCATGTACACCCCCTTCAGCTAAATACACCTTACATACATCTCCAGTAACATACTACACACTCAAGATGACTCAAAGACCACATAATAGAGGTAAAACCACTACCTGTCCCTCCTTTCATTATTCTCGTTACATCAGAGAAGAATAACAGAAGAAGCTGCTCTTGAGAACCCTGACGTAACACCAAGCCAGGATTCACAGTCCAGTAGTAGGAGAATTACACATGTGCAATGGAAACTCCCTTTCTTTCTCATTCAGACACAAGGCACAAGGGCATTTTAATATATATATAAAGACAGAACCGTGAGCTAATAATTAAGGAGAATGGGTGCGCATTTGTGTCTGTGCTCTTAGTGGTGTCAAAAAAGTCTTGCTAACGGCACTTATCGGCTGATGACAAGAATTAAAAATGCCACCAATGCCAAATATCGGCCGAATACGTTATCGAGGATGGCCCATTTCAGAAAAGTAACCATTAGAAAATTGACAGTTAATCCTCATAAGGTGTAAATTATTGTAAGTCCCTTCTTACATTGGAATGTAATGCAATGGTATACTTTTCTGAGGCAGCCTCAGTGATGTATATTCTTGATCACTCATCACATTGCATTTAGAGGATCAAGTTGTCCTTCAAGATGGCTAACTTCGATCGACATCCAGGTCATGGGTTTGTCAAGTTAATTGCCAAGTTAAGGGTTTGCCATTAATAGCCACGTGTTTCAAAGAAGTCTTGACGAGATTGCGTTGTGCTTAGTTTTTGAATTATCTTCTTATTTAAAATAATGCTGCAATTAAATCCTTGCCTCAACTACTCCTCCTTTCATACAATTGGGGATATATTAGTCGAAAACTATATTTTTCCCTGTCTGTTGTCTTTGATGTTTCAGCTCAGGAGTCTCCAGTGCTTGTGGTGCCAGCAGCCAATCAATTTCAGAGGATCAGATAATTGGCTCAAAAATGTTTTCATCCAGACCTGAGTGCCCATAAATAATGATGGCAGAAAGCAGTATCTAGGAAATGCTAATGCATTCTCTTATTATAGACCACGTTATCTCTCATCTATTGTGTTGATACATAAAGAGCCATTTTCATACATCCCAATGAAGAGTATAATACCATACAGGTAATGAATAGGTATAGATATCTGACAATATACAGCAATGATATAATGCCTCTTCCCAGTGAATAATGGTAATCTGACTCTAATAATCATCCATGACAAATGCGTTCGTCACACTGTGAGAAAATGCTTTCATCACACATGACTGAATATATATCTGTTTCTGAAATCCTCCAGTCGAACAGCTA
>NW_015508720.1:0-561 GCF_001515645.1 Sinocyclocheilus grahami | reverse complement strand
GATGGTCCTTTCAAACTCTGTAAACCATTTTCTCTTGGTAAATATAAAACTTGACCTGATTTGACTTGACTTGAATATACGGCTACTTCTGAATAGCCATCAACAGAAAAAAGATGTGTTTTTCATGGGGCTAACTGGATTACTGTCATTCAAGATAGCATTTGATTGGAAAAAATTTGTAATCCTTTGTGAAAAAGCAGTATTTTACAAGTAACATTTTAGCATACCTTTAAAATGAGTTGGTAAATAATATGTTTAAGTGTGAATTGAATGTAATGTTTTCTGATCCTTAATTGCATGTTTTCTGATACTTAATCTGCAATTAGTTGAATTTAAGAGTGATTTTTTTTTACACAAGTAAGTCTTAAAGCTGCAGTCCGTAAGTTTTGCCTCTTTGTTGCCATCTTTGTTTGAAAACCTGCAATTGCAGCTTTTTGTGGAATTATCTTCCTTTGCATGGGTTGTGAGCCAGCACGGCTCCAGCGCGGATGAATCTAATGTTTTGAGGAGCATGTGTGTGTGGTAGTCAGTCACTGCACCGGTGTGGATATTTACTGTACT
>NW_015508719.1:3757-19876 GCF_001515645.1 Sinocyclocheilus grahami | reverse complement strand
ATGGCAGTCTGGTGACATTTAACTAGTGAAAATACAATTACAGATGTTAATAATTATATTTTTTACTAGTGGAAATGTAATTCCTGATATCAAAAATTAGAATTTTAACTAGTGAAAATTAAATTGTTGATATCAAGAATTAACATTGTTACTAGTGGAAATGTAATGCCTGATATCAAAAATTGCAATTGTTACTAGTAGAAATCCAATTCCTGGTTTCAAGAATTAGCATTTTAACTAGTAAAAACTGAATTGTTGATATCAAGAATTTATATCCTGAGAATGAATAAAAGTCAAAACGGCTTGCCATAGTCAGACTCAGCCGAGACGCAATGCGGTGTTATTTCGTCGATACTCTCCTCGATCCCTTGTTATTTCGGGCTAAAATGGTTGCTGAAGCTTTTTTTCTTTTTCTTTCCTTTTTTTTTATAAATATAACTTGGAATCAAACTCAAAAGGTATAGTGTATAGCCTATATTTGTTAATAGACTGCGTGTTTTCCTGCTGTGGCTAATGAAAACCGAAAACGGAAACCATTATGAGCAAATCATGACCAATACAAATTTGTAATGGAAGCCTATACAAACCAATAAATCCTAATGGAATATGCCCAGAACACACTACGTAATGGAAACCATTTGGTAATGGCTTTAATGGTTAATGGTTGATGGTTTGTAATGGTTTTGTAATGGAAAAGATTAGGATTTCTGTAATGGTTCTATTCTTTTTTTTCCTTCTTTTTTTTTAAGCAGGGAAGCAATATGAATGTGCTTACCTTGGTTCTTACCATCGCTCAAAAAACTGTGAAAAATAAGCCAAACTACTTTTATAAAGAGAATGTTTTTACACTTGTTAGCCATTTGCACAATTTTAGACTCGCGTCCTAGACGCACATTAAAGCTGAAGGCATCTGTTCCCGGTGTCGACTGTGCCGGACTGACCAGCTGCTAGTTTATAAACACTTTCGTTTTCGTAAAGTTAGGTAGCGTTTATTTGTCATTGTGTTTTCTGACTTGTTATAATGTTTTCTGAATTGTTGTTGTGTTTTCTGAATTGTTATTTTGTTTTTTAGACTTGCATTTGCGTTTGTAATTTGTTCTTTTGTTTTCAGAATTGTGATTTGTTCTGCACTTCTCGGCCACCGTACGTTTGCCATCTTGTATGCAAAAACATTCTGAGTGAAAACAGTATTAGACAGTATCATCAAGCGACTAAGCAGCCAGGTTATGAGAACAACGGGGAAATAAACACTTTTGCAGTCCTCTTTTTTGGTGAAATCACACACGAACATAAGCAACAACAAAATACAACATTTGCATCACAGCTTCTTTACACAGAATGTGATGATTTTTCAGTTACTAAATGTACATTAGATTTTTTTCATTTTTGTTTACAGATGTTTAGATGTTGTCAGTGCATTAATGAGCTGAAAGAAATGTCTGAGATTAGTTAAGATCTTTCTACCATGTACATAATGTTACACATTGTCCAGTACACTACACACACTCACTATTAAGACATTTATTTATTATAACCTATTGCAACACAACACATTGTCCAGAGAGGCACATTTATGCATTCAACACTCATCAATGAGACTGACTTTGACTTTGAAGCTGTACATTTGAGCAAAGTCAGTGGCGGATCTAGAAAATAATTTTTGAGGGGCGCCAACACCAAAGCAAGCCCCCATGCACAGCTTTTGGGGATTTATGGTCTGACATACGTGTGTACAGTTGTGTTCACAAATATTGTATTACCATTAAGTAATCATCTATACTGTTTAAAATGAAAAATAAATAACATTTCAATATCCATCATGGCACCAAGTCAATACACAATATAAAAAACTTCAACAGGTTATAAAAGTTTCTGAGCTTTTATCACTAAAGAAGACATGCGGTTCTATTAAAATTACATAGGCTACTTAGATGGTATAATCATGTTTAGTGCAAGTTTAAAAGCAACAAACACTTTTGAATTTCCTGACATTAGAAAGAAATACAATAATATCAAAGCACTGAAACTGGATCAGTTTCATCGTTTGATACTGAAAGATGGAGCGGTCCCAGTTATAAAAGATCCCAGTCATGATTCAGAACTGCAGACGGTTAGTGAAACGGCATCAAATGTCTGTTTTGTTGGCATTCAGCGACTCAAGTGCTCGTCACTCTTTAGCTCCGCCCACAATGCGCCTCCAGGAGCTCGGCTTTTTCCGGAGAGAATCGCAAAGCTGTATATTTCTTTTATAAATATGATCAAACTAAAGACTTTTTGGAGATATGAAGGATGCAGTACTACTCTATAGGTAGTCAAGATTAACATGAGATTGGGCGAAACTGTGTGTGTTATGCCCCCTTTAAAACAAGCCAGCATAAATTTGTCTTTCAAACTTTTCAATCTAGTTATTACAGTTTTTCTTACAGGATTTTTTTTTCAACTGCTTACATTTTCAAAACTTTGCCTCTTTTTTTTTCAAAACTTTACAAACAAATCCAAGAATTGCACGCACAAAATGCAAAATGGCTCACATCTCTTGCTAAATGAAGCACTGCATTCAAAATATCACAAACACATCTCAAAAGCAAACATTTGCAAACACCTTTGCCATAATATAAATTCCTGTTCGATGTTTGTGTGTTACATAAAGAATTGTGTGTTGTGTTTTGCAAAAAGTGTTTTATGAAATTGAAAACTGAGTCAAAGGCCGAGAATTAGTGTATGGTTTTGCAGATTTGGTGTGTGCTTGTGATGTTTGAGTGTCAGCTTTCAGAAATTGTGTGACAAGTTAAGATTTTGTGTGTAAGCAGTTGAAAAAGACTGTAAATGCTTACACACAATTCAAATACACAGATGACTTTCCTGCCCAGTGAACACTGAGATCAATACCACTGTAACACAGAACTCTTACTAGGATTCAGGAATGATGTTTGCAGCTCAATGTCTATTACAGTAGGCCTGTAGATAAATTAAATTACAGATGTATAATTCAGCAATGAACTTTTGGGGGGAAAAAATCATTTTCATTTTACTACTGTAAAGTAATCTTGCAGTAGATGAAAAGCACTAGAAAAGTTCAACTACCAAAGAATTGTATGAACTTAGCATGCACCACAATACAGTACAGTAAAAAAAAAAAAAAAAGAAAATTTGAGAATTTAGCATTCTCAGCACATTCCATGCCAAATTTCATTACAGTATGTTTCTTGGTCTCCATGCTCCCATCTTAAGCACCGCAGTCATGGATTTCGTTGCACACAGAGCCGTTCACGTGTGAACTCACGTGACTTGCTGCATGCTCTCATTCACGTCCTCCACATTCATAACCCAGCAACGTCGGGTTACTTATTACTGATATCAACCCAAATTGGGTCAAATCAAGCCAGCTTCCTAACCCAACAGTCTCAACCGAACGTTTGGATTGAAATAATTACCAGCATGTTTTATATGTGTAGGCTATAAAAAAGTACACAGTGTACGTTTTTGCTTAATCGCTTGCAAATATGAGATTGTGGTTAGGTCATACATACCCCATAATATTAGAATAGGTACCCCTTGGTTTCAAAATACTTACAGTAGAAATAATTTGTAATTTTACAGATTACTCCTTTCTTCCCCAAACTTCGCATATTGTTACCTTATACCTACACGGAGGTACTAAATAGGTACACTGTAATTACAAAAAAGTTATGCTGTAAATTCTGTTTACTTACGCAGTACATTGCGGGTTGTAATCTAAAGCGTTACCAAATCTTTTTTTAAACAGTTTTTTAGATCAGTACATTTTTAACACACTAGTATTTATTTGTCAGTGAATGATGATAAATTGCCTCTGTATCGAGAAACAACTTCCTTGAGTTATTGTGTGAAAAACTGCTCTGATTAAAACATACTCTTTTTAGTGTTATTACATGTGGAGATCCAGTGTATGCAGGTCTTGAGGTAATGCTGCAGGAGTTGGTTTCGTTCTGTTTGCTGATCCCATTTCATTTGAGTTTCTTTAGCTTTGGGGTTTTTATCAATCCACTGCAGAGCGTCAGAATTAAAGACAATGAAATCCTCTCCATCAAATCCATATTCATCAAAGACAGTCAGACTCTTCACTGTTCCATCAGAATGTTTCTCCAGTTCACAACCAGTTATTCTCTGAAGAACATGGAGCTCTACAATCACACAACACTCATGAGAACCTTACAGTACATAAAAACATACAAGAAATGTCATAATTTGTCTGATAATTGATGAGTAAAGCATGACGCTCACCAGAACACTGTGAGTCTGAGCAGTTTGACAGCGTGTTTAACTGATGCATGAACCACTCTCTAGACTCAGGTGGTTCTGCAGGAGCTTTGATCCAGTCATCTGCAGTCAGACTCGATCTTATCCAGACTCTTTCTTCATTACTGTATTGAGCAATCTCTCTGCCATCACACACACACACAGCTTTGAACACAGGGTGTGTGTTTGCTTTGCAATCGGCTGTAAACTTGTAGCTGAGGAAGTGTTTCTCTGAGGAACACAGAATACAAACAACAACAAAAAACCTGTTTATAATAGTTTCAATGTAGCTGTCATCTGTTGGTCAGGTGGAAGTGCTGTACAGAAATGAATGAACCTTGTTCCTACCTTGCCTCGCGTAGCTTAGAAAAGGATAAGACAAAAAACGGCGGCTCTAGAATTTCTTGGCTGTGCTAAGGGGGGACTTAATTATGGAAGCCTATTTCTGCCACTGAATTAAAAATAAAACAAGGTAATTGTGACTTTTTATCTCACAATTGTGGCTTTTTTTCCCCGCAGAAATGCAGTTAATTTTTTTCTGAGAAAAAAAGTCAGAATTGTGAGCGATAATTTCTTTTTTTCTCAAAATTGCATGATATAAACTCGCAATTGCTAGTTATAAATTCAGAATTGAGATAAAAACTTGCAACTGAAAGAATATAGTCTTTTTCCCCCTTTAGAATTGGACTTGATAACTTGCAATTATGAGTTTATCCCCCGGTTTCACAGACAAGGCTTAAGCCTAGTCCCAGACTTAAATGTAAGTCTTAGCTGTTTCAACTGAAAGAAACTTGCACGGATTAATCTTAAAATATATAAATGACATTGTTTTCTCTCAAGAGGGACAGTAATGTTTTTTTCTAAGGCACGTTTATAAAAATGACCCAAATGTCCTAATTAAACTATGACTGAAAAACAGTCATAATTGTGAGATATAAACAGAAGTTTATATCACACAATTCTGAAACAAAAGTCGGAATTAGAAGCAAAGATGACTGCACTTGTTACTCTGACGAATGAAGTCTATATGCACATTAAAACATTTATTAAACTTTATTTTACTTTTCATGAAAGACTTTTATTTTTTCATGAAAAAAAAAACAGGAAAATCATTAGGAAGTCCTCGAAGGGATCTGCGTTGGTGCTATGCAAATTTCTGGCCGAAATTAACTAGAAGAATAACAAAGTGCAGCAAATGCTAAAACTGTTTGAGCTACAAACCAGTGTGTTTATAATTGACAATACATTAAAATAATATGGTAAGAAACATCAGTCTGCAATATCAAGCAGCAAAACAAGCTGTTCTGTACAGCTAAAAATAGATGGAAGTGGATGACGCTGGAAGCCAGACATATTAAATTTACCAATGGTCACTAATGTTAGCTAAGTTGTAAACATCAGGTTGATTTGTTGCTAAAAGTTGCTAAATGATGTTGAGCAGTGACATCTTTACATAACAAAAACAGTTTCATTGGGTAGAACACACTATAGCTGTGTCCCCATTTGTGTATTTATGAACTATTCTATGGCGTTTTGTAGTTTAAATGGTGCAAAGTTGTGTGTTCACAATGAAAATTACAACAAGAAATAGTGAACTTTGAATACCTGGATGATGCACATAAATAACTGCAAAACAAAATGTGTAATGTTAGGTACTTCATTCACTCAACTGCCACAGCTAAGTTGGCTACGCAGTCTGTAACAGAAACATAACTGATCAAAAGCATCGTAAGCTTAAGTACATCGTAGACACATTGAAACCAATGGAGCTACGATCAACATACGCTTACAATGATTTTGGGAAACGCAGCCCAGTTCATCTTTCGATTACAGAATCAGATCAGAAATCAAGAAGACTGGATTGACGAGCACCTCAGTGCTTAGCAACATGGGTAGACTTAACTGCTAGTTTAAAAACCCAAACACCAGAAAGCAGTCCAGACTATGTTTGCAAGTTCCTCTGGCACCGTGGGACAGACCAGTGTATTATTACCTACTTAATGTCATATTTTTATATTTATAGTCTGGAATAAGTCTAATCACTGATATACTCTTCATAACCATCATAACCATGTGCAAGGCTGAAACATTCCATGCACATGCTTTAACACAAATTGTTGATTTGGTGTTGACTAATTAGTTTACCCCCAAGAATGTTTAGTTTATAGAGGTGTAGCCGATTGATTGAGACGTCTCAATCAATCGGCTACAGAGGCAACGTCATACCTGTCAACCCTCACAGCACTAAGTTGATGTATTTCCTCAGCGACCAGCACAGATCAGCTCCAGGCATGATGAAGCAGATATCGTCCTCTTTTGGAAGACCAAACAAAGTAGTTTCGCTTTCACAACAAAACACACAGAGCCTTCACGACATGGCGGCAGCGGCAACAATACTACAACGAGAATAAAAGTTATGCCTTCTTTCTTTGCGTGAACATTTGGGCGGCGTTATGCAAATCTTCCCACATAGTGATGTAGACATGTGGGGGCGTGTTAGAACGAGCCGTTTTAGGTAGGTGTGGCTGACTCTTAATTTTATAAAGAATATCTCTCTGGATTTGAGACTTCAGTCTTTGCAACTTTACAGATCTTTTTTATGCACCAAGAGCTTGTAACACTCCAAAGAGAAAGGAACAATTGAAATCGCATCATATGACCCCTTTAAATATTTTCCTGTATTTCTCCCGTATTTTGAATCTTTCTATTAAAAAACTCCCACTTATATGTTTGCTACATTCGCTTCCGGTAAAACTCCCGTAATTTGTATGGGCCAAACCTCATTATATGAATAATCATGACAACAAATTCCAAGGTTGTCCAGTTGCCAGATCTTGTATGAAACGCACCTTTCTCACACGATCAACGCATACAAATTTCAACCCATTTGTCCCCTCAACTTGGCAACCTACATCCCAGTGATGCTATTGATATCTGTGCAAGGAGTACCGCGGGAAGGAAACAAGGATCACTGGTAGAAATGGGAGAAGAAGACTCAGGTGGTGCTCCAGTGAAAAAAAAATAAATACATGTACATGTATAATGAAATATAGCTTACACTTCAAAAGGCTATTTAATTGATTAAATATGAGCGCTGCAAGTTTCAAAGTCAGGTGCTGCCTTTGTTTACTGCGGTTACTGGGGAAAACGGCTAATTCCTGGCAAAAAGCGCCACCTGCTGGCAGAGAATGAATTAGCATTTTTCAATAAGCCCTTCTGCTCTTTATTTAGACCAAAGCCAAAAATGAACCTTATTTTTATGCAGAAAACACGCAGTTGTAAATGTGAACTAGAGGATAGACAAGAAGAAATAAATAAATTATAAAACTCTAAAGATATAGCCTACACTAAGATATATTTGTTACTAAATGAATATAAATGTTTGATAATAATTGTTTAAATTAAAATAATATAATATAATATAATATAATATAATAATTGTTACTTTTGACTCTGACCTGACTGTGAAGGAAGTCACAGGGGAAAGAATGAGATTGTTTTTGAAGTTGCTTGTGGTTGGCATCTGTATTGAAACTAAGTATTTGTATTTGTCTAAGTATTGACACGTCTAGGCTATATGGCCTTCAAACATGGTCTTATGATAAAAAATATTGAGGTAAACACACTGAATAATCACTTTTGTGATTATGTTTTGACACATGTTAGTCTGCCACACTTACAAGACAGAACAATGTAACTAATTAATGAGAAGACCATGGGAAAGGAGTTAGGGAGTGTTGGGAGGAGAACACCTGCAATAAGATCTAAGACATTTAAAAATGTCAGCTGTGAGTGAGATGGCCAGATGTTCAGCAGGCATCTCTGCTTTTTGTCTCCTCTAATAAAATCCAATTTTGTCCTCTGGAAACTTTTCTTCACTGCATGGCTCAGCTCTACTTTTCTTTGTTCCAAGACAATTAGATGAGAAATGTTTTAATTATAATTTTTAGAGGCCTTATATTTAGTTTTCTCTGATTATCTAACAGACGTTGCATTCATATGAGCTGAGAGAAATGTCCGATATCAGTGAAGATCTTCATACCTAAACATCATGTTTGTCCATAAACACACACTCACACTTAAGACATTTGTTTCTTATATTGCACACTGAACACAACACATTGTCAAAACAGGCACATTTTGCATGAGTCAGACACTTTTATCAATAACACTTAACATTGCATTCAGTCTATATATCTGATCCCTGGGAATAAAACTCATGACCTTTGGATCGCAAACACAGTAATCATGATTGTGCAAGTTACAGGATCCCTGTATCATGATATAGTGTTCCTGTAGCTGAGCTTATAATGATGGAGCACGATAAAGTAAACATTACAAAGAACACTATTAAAGCAACAAAGATAATTAAGCTTTGTGCACACAGTACAACAGGTTTTACACAAAAACTAAAAAGAAGAAAATGAGTCTTTAGACACATCAGTACATTTTAACCATGACTGCTAAAAGTTGTATTGCACTAAAGCAGGGCTGTACAGTGCGACATATACAGTATGAGGCATCCACCTCATAGCTACTGTACAATGCGACATACATTCACATCAAATGTTAACTCCTCAGTAGAGTTACATTCGTGGGACACTGCACTTATGAGCAATCACAAAAGTACATTATTTGCATCTGCTTAAACATTTAATTCACGTGCTGTTCTGACATGCTACACATGAAGCGCGCACACCGCACACCACCTGATTTTAAATTGTCTTTCACGTCTAATTGATTTTGCATCTGATCTAATACTGTCAAAAACACACAATGTTTACATTTAAACACAGATGGTTATGTCTAAAATGAAAGTAAACAGTTGAGAGAGAAACGGATGCGTGCAGCTTAAGTGACAGGACTAAACTTGCTGCCGCTTGTGATTAAAGGAATAGTTCACCCAAAAATTACATTTCTGTCATTATTTGCTCACTCACGTTGTCCCAAACCTATATTCATTTCTTTCTTGTGCTGAACACAAAATAAGATGTTTTAAAGAATGTAAGTTACCATTTTCTTTAACGGAGTGTCTATTTACACTAAGTGCAAATAGCTGCCTTGTTGGCAGAGGCTATTTACAGTAACTCCGCCCACCAAGGTGTGCTTGGGATAATCAACACTGAAAAAGACACATGTTATACATCAGTATGACCTTTGCAATAAGTAGTATGGCAGAAAATCTTGCTATTTTAACACAGTGTAAATAGAATCTATAACTATTTGCACTTAGTGTAAATAGCATATCATTAAAAAATACTGCTATTTGCCCTTAGTGTAAATAGTATCTATCGCTAAGAAAATATGCTATTTGCACTTAGTGTAAATAGCCACTGCCTTTTTTTAATAGACCCTTTTCACATTTCCGGGTTTCTCAGCAGCGGAAGTCATCATAGATGGGTAAATATATAGTGGTGAATGGGAGACTACCACAAATATATATCTTTTTTTGCATTCCCATTTGCTCAAATAGCAAAAGAAAAACTACACGATAATGTTTTCATGACTTTCCAAAAAAATTAAAAATAAATAGAGAGAGATAGACTGATAATGACCGTCACTCCCATAGACGCAGTATTAGAAACACCCTCGCATTAGCGATAATTATTTTTTTGTAATTCGGTGCAAAGGTAATATAATACAAAATATAGTGTTATCGCGTCATCCCAGTTTTGTGAAAAGGGTCCATAACAAAGATAAAATAATGACAAGGATTTTTTTATCTGCGCCCACTTTGGCCTTAATCTCTGCCATTCTTTATTATTTTATATTTTGTTGAGGTTTAGGTGTTATGTTTCTGCACTCTTCCATTTTAAGCAAATACAGAAAAATGTAGCTTGTACATAGCACATTGTTTTGTTTAAAACTATTTTTGTGATGGTTTGTATTTTTTATGCTCTTTGGAACATCAGTGTCTGTTTAGGTGATGGACTCCTTCACTTGTGTTTGTTTTCAGACATGATAACTGACGTTTTATACTTGTACTTCAACTTTTTGGCCTGTACTACAAAATTTTCAACCTCTGTAGCACCAGTGCTATGTGCAAAAAAGGTTAACATGCAGCCCTTATTAAAGAGTGTAACACTGTAACATCGATCACTTAGGTTCTATGTGCATCTGACATTAACAGGCATTTAAAAGAGCACTTTTGATCATACCACCGATGTGATCTGAATGCTTTGAAATGTTTCGAGAATCTCACGCTCGCTGGACTGAGGATCTGTACAATCACTCCAACTTATTTGGGTAACTTCTCATCTGAGCTGGGAAACATCAAAGAATATAAAAATTAATTTTGAGTGCATAAATACCATGCATGTTCTATGTTTATGTCAAGCTGCAATTATGCATGCCACACTTCACATTTGTTTGCTAAATATTATAAATAATCTTACTTGTAGTCTATCATTAAATGAAATTCAAATAATCAAAATAATCAAAATATCATCATCATAACAATCACCTCACCATGTTCACATAGTTCTACCATCATATACTGTCAAACTGTTCATACATATTTAAAATATTGGGGGGAAAAAACAACAGAGAGATTTAATGCTGCAATGATCATATTTAATATTTAGAGCTTACCATTTGAGATTTTCTAATGGTAGATGCAGCAACCAATCACAGGGAGAAATATAACTACAGCTGCTGCTATTCCTGCTATAACAGACCATAAAGATTCTGCTGAAGAAAAAAAAAAGCATCATAAATACTTTTAAATTGTTGAACAGAGTTGAACCTTAATTGTTTGTGCCAATTACACTACATTATTTAAAGGGCTCATGAAATGGAGAATCAAAATGTCCTTGATATTTACACATATGATGAGAGGTTACTTTACAATAAAACCTCAAAGCTATCTCTCCAGTTTAGATCCTTCTGAAACAGCAGAATATCGATCCAAAAGATCAAACTATATTAAAAATGCCTAGGTGATTAAACAGGAGTAGTTTTGTTAGTTGATCTCATTTCACAACAGACTCTCCAAATGCTGCCAGTTTTTTTTTTAAACATCTTACATTGAAGCGTTTGTGACAGAGTGAAATTGAAGATGGAACATTATCATTTTTATAAAATATGACATAATATGAACATCTGAAAATACATTTCATGACCCCTTTAATTACATTAAAAACATAAACACTATTTCTCTTTCTACAGTTAGTGATTTGTATTTAATCTTCACGTTATAATTGCAGAAGCTGCATTAGTGCATAACGGATATTCTAATCATAATCACTCACCACTAAATGTTTGTTGATATATAGTCCACACTGTTAAAACCGGTCGTGTCTGAGTCAGACTGCTGTGAACGACCAGACAGTCATAAGATCCTTTGTGATTTGCATCAGTCTCCACACTGGATCTCATCTGAAAGGTTTCATCAGCATTTGGTCTGATTCCAGATGATGTTTGGTTCTCAAGAACAGTTTCGTCCGATCTGATGTTCATCTCAATATCTCTGGGGTAGAAACCAGTGGCCAGACAGCTCAGAACCAGCTTGCTTTGATCATCAGGAGCTTTCTTCACAAACACATGAACATCTGGTGGAGCTGGAGAAGAAAATAATAATGCAATTAACAAACAAATATTGATAAAGACCTTGGTTTTGTCTCTGTGAGAAAAAAAAAACAGAAGAAAACAAGCCGTATAGGTTTTGAAAGCTTAATCAGTATGAGCCTTTTTAATTTTCTATTTCATGATAGTTAGTAGATATTTAATAAATTAGTAAGCTGCATCAGTCTCCACACTGGATCTCATCTGAAAGGTTTCATCAGCATTTGGTCTGATTCCAGATGATGTTTGGTTCTCAAGAACAGTTTCGTCCAATCTGATGTTCATCTCAACATCTCTGGGGTAGAAACCAGTGGCCAGACAGCTCAGAACCAGCTTGCTTTGATCATCAGGAGCTTTCTTCACAAACACATGAACATCTGGTGGAGCTGGAGAAGAAAATAATAATGCAATTAACAAACAAATATTGATAAAGACCTTGGTTTTGTCTCTGTGAGAAAAAAAAAACAGAAGAAAACAAGCCGTATAGGTTTTGAAAGCTATAATCAGTATGAGCCTTTTTAATTTTCTATTTCATGATAGTTAGTAGATATTTAATAAATTAGTAAACTGACATGCAATCTGTGACAGTCAAACTCCTGCAATCCAGATGAACAATAAGAAGTGTAGAGAAAACTCTCTTAAAAACTCTTTATAGGAGAACTGTATCGAGAAACAACTTCCTTGAGTTATTGTGTGAAAAACTGCTCTGATTAAAACATACTCTTTTTAGTGTTATTACATGTGGAGATCCAGTGCATGCAGGTCTTGAGGTAATGCTGCAGGAGTTGGTTTCGTTCTGTTTGTTGATCCCATTCCCTTTTAGTTTCTTTAGCTTTGGGGTTTTTATCAATCCACTGCAGAGCGTCAGAATTAAAGACAATGAAATCCTCTCCATCAAATCCATATTCGTCAAACACTGTCAGATTCACTGTTCCATCAGGAAGTTTCTCCAGTTCACAACCAGTTATTCTCTGAAGAACATGGAGCTCTGCAATCACAGAACAACACTCATGAGAACCTTACAGTACATAAACAAATACGGTAACACTATAGGGACCAATTCTCAGTATTAACTAGTGCTTATTAGTATGCGTATAATTAACATATTGGCTGTTTCTTGGTACTTATAAAGCACATATTCTGCATGACCATATTCTACATCCCTAATCCTACACTTAACAACTACCTTACTAATTATTAATAAGCAGCAAATTACGAGTTTATTTTGGCAAAAGTCGTAGTTAATGGTTTGTTAATAGCGAGAATTGGACCTTAAAATAAAGTGTGACCACAAATACATGCAATTTCATAATTTGTCTGATAATTGATGAGTAAAGCATGAAGCTCACCAGAACACTGTGAGTCTGAGCAGTTTGACAGCGTGTTTAACTGATGCATGAACCACTCTCTAGACTCAGGTGGTTCTGCAGGAGCTTTGATCCAGTCATCTGCAGTCAGACTCGATCTTATCCAGACTCTTTCTTCATTACTGTATTGAGCAATCTCTCTGCCATCACACACACACACAGCTTTGAACACAGGGTGTGTGTTTGCTTTGCAATCGGCTGTAAACTTGTAGCTGAGGAAGTGTTTCTCTGAGGAACACAGAATACAAACAACAATAAAAACATGATACACTATGTAAAAGGAATGGCAGAATTATGTTTGCTAAAAGCATCTTAAATATGAAAAACCGCTTATAATAGTTTCAATGTAGCTGCCATCAGAAGGAAGTAAAACCTTGTTCTTACCTTGCCTTGCGTCGATCAGAAAACGATAAGGCAACAGAAACACGCAGATCGTTCTTATGTCTGTAAAACATGTTTTAAACGAGAGTCTATCGAACATTTTTGACCTGAAATACTGGACGAGCGCCTTGTACATTTACATAAGAAACTGGAAGTTGACGTGTTGAAATGAGAAGAGTGTGGCTGAAGAGGTGCAGTTGCATTCTTGATGTATTCAAGATGGCTGTGTTCCGGAAGCTGATTTCTGTGAATGTGCAAGACATATTAATGAGAAGAATAACATAAAACGTTTTGTGCTGCAAACCAGTGTGTTTACAAGACAATACATTCAAATAATAATGGTACGAAACACCAGTTTGCAATATCAAGCAGCAAAACGAGCTGTTTTGTACAGCTAAAAATAGCTGGAAGTGGAGCACACTGGAAGCCACACACATTTAATTTAAAAATAGCTGTGCCTACCAAAAAGCAGGTTGATTCATTGCTAAAAGCTATGACATCAACGAAAAACAGTGTCACTGAGTAGAATACACAATAAGGTGCATCCCAATTTGCTTAAGCACTATTCTATGCTGTTGTATAGTTGAAATAGTGTGAGCAGTGTGTTCACAATGAAATTCCAACAAGAAAAAGTGCACTTCAACCATCTTTGGGGTTTATAAATGGTGCTAAGAAATTTGCATTTAAAATGCAATACACTCTAAAAAATGCTGGGTTATTTTTTTTAAGCCAAATACTGGGTTCAGCCTGTTGGGTAATTTTATTGGGTTGTTTTTACAATTTTTACCCAGGTGCTGGGTTGTTTTTCTGTAACTAAGCTGCTGGGTTATTTTTTTCTACCCAACCGCTGAGTTGAGCCTGCTGGGTAGTTAGGAGAGAGCGGTTCTTCAGCGAAATAAAGGTTTGTATACATAGTCTTTATTGTGCTGTATATTACATTATTTTATGCAACGCAACATACAAGGACGAGATGTCAGTCAGCTAAATGCATCAGCAGCAGTCGGTCGTTTCGCGTAATGGAAACGCATTTTGCCTTGCATAACTAACTAATAACTGATTTTATTCTCTATAAAGCTGAATATGGGGAAGTCGTGGCCTAATGGGTTAGAGAGTCGGACTCGTAACCCAAAAGGTGTGGGTTCGAGTCTCGTACCGGCAGGGACTGTAGGTGGGGGGAGTGAATGTACAGCGCTCTCTCCCACCTTCAATACCACGACTGAGGTGCCCTTGAGCAAGCCACCGAGCCCCCAACTGCTCCCCGCAGCATAAAAAAATGGCTGCCCACTGCTCCGGGTGTGTGTTCATGGTGTGTGTGTGTTCACTGCTGTGTGTGTGCACTTAGGATGGGATAAATGCAGAGCACTAATTCCGAGTATGGGTCACCATACTTGGCCACATGTCACGTCACATATAATTAATTTAATGTTAAAATATGTTCTCTAATTTCAGTACTGTATGTTTCTGGGCAGGTTATGGAGTCAGTCATGGCATCTTTCAGCTACGAGTGAAACGCGAGGCGGTGGTCTGAGGTTCGCAGTTCCCCCGCGAACAGCAGCCCTTGTCCAAAACAGCTCTGTTCACAGCATTTTTTAGAGTTAATAGTCAACCAATAAAATAAAAGTTTAGTGATGTCATATGACATCCCCTTCAACCAGTAGAATTCAAATTTATTTGCCATGTGCTTCCCATTTTTAGGTAGTAAAGGAGACTTTAGCACACCTACATGCTCTCAAGGCTCTATAGTGAGCTCATTTTAGACTAGAAAATGCATATACATTCAAGTTATAAAAAATATAATTTTAGATCGAAATGTTCTAATGTTTTTTGTCATTTTTAATGCACTTTTATAAAAACAATAACTCAGAGGTCCAAAAATCTAAGCATCATGCATAACAAAGTCCTATTATGGGATGCATATTTTGCGTAGCTAGCACTATTGACATGTGTTTTAGGTTTATTTTTGTAAAATTTTGGGAAGATGGAGAGACAAATCTGGACTTATTTCAAAAAGTATTGATGATAGTGACAGGAATGCATCAGAAAATCAGATTGTAGTAATAAAAAGTTTTTTGAGGACCAAAGAGGACAGAAGCAATGAGGTTGAGGGCAGTGAAGAAAATTAGGTTGTTGTGAAATTCAGGCATTTGGGTGCATTGCCAGTTTGAAAGATGTGATCCATACAACAACTAGATTTCAGAAAAGATGCCAATGTCTATTGTTGACCATGTCAAATAGATGAGCCCCAGAGATGGATTCCCTCCAAAGACCTCATCATAGACGGCCACCGGGACAAGACCACGGGAACAAGATGATTCCTCTGCACAATCTGACTCTGCTGCAACCTAGAATTTAACTGCTGGTTTTGTCTAGCCAGAGGAGAACGGCACACTATTTCCCTGTTTAATACTGTAAAACTGCTTTGACACAATCTGCATTGTAAAAAGCGTTATATAAATAATGGTGACTTGACTATTCTGACATGCAACGATGCTCCAATGATGACTGCACAAGTCAACATCTACTTATGTGT
>NW_015508719.1:2157-3747 GCF_001515645.1 Sinocyclocheilus grahami | reverse complement strand
TACTTATGTGTGGGGTACACTGAAAAAGAAGAGTCTTGTTGACTTGATAATTGATTTGAAATTCCAAGATGAAACACAATATTAAAGTGGTTGTAATGCTTTTGAAACACTAAGACATGGTTTTTAGGCAGTGGAATTGCATTCGAATTTGTGTCAGGTTTTAGACATTTTCATGGCGTGACTTCCAAATCAAATATAGCAGCACAAGAAGAAATTGAATGTGCATAAAGATTTTTAATGTTTTTGAAACAGTAAGACTTTTTCTCTTCTTTTGAGATAGCCAAAAAGCATTTGATTGTGTGTGAAGTTTCAAACAATTTGCCAAAAATAATTTACCCTAAAAAAGAGGTCAAAGATCAGATGTAGAAATCAAATTTTGGAAAATGATTTTACTCCTAAATATATGTAAAATACAAAGTCTTTTTTTTTTCAAGCTGTGAAATCACTCTTAGTCGCATGGAGGGTTAAATACCTAGATGATGCACTTAAATAACAAAAAAACTGAAAGTGTGGAATGTTGTATACTTCATAAAATAAAAAAATAAATAAATAAAAAATGTTGCTATGGTAGTCTGAAAATTTGCCAAATGTAGCAACAAAATTGCTAAGTTGGCAACTCCGCCCACTTTTACGGGAAAAATAAGGTAGATTCATACCTTATATGGGCTCCAGCAAGCACCACTCTAGTGCCGCCACTGGTGATGGGAAGTTCGGATCATATTACTGATTCAGATCTTTGAATCTCTTTCATCAAAATGAATTTTTTTCCCCCCAAAGTCGTTTTGTTTATTTCAGCACAATACAATTAAAATGCTACATGTTAAGAAAACAACACAAGACTACAACAACTGTGAATATAGCTCAGTGACCAGAAATGATTGAGTGTGAAATTCTTCATCATTTGCTTGGAAAAAGCAGCTTAATGAATTCAGTTGTACAGTAATCAGTTTGTTCAGAACAGAAGCATATATACTATAAGCTATTATACACCGTTTCATAATTGACCGTGTCAGTCTGCCAGAGAATAGAGAACTACAGTTCATGTTACACATTTTATGTATTTTTCATCCTTTGAGATGTTTCAAGAAACTCTGAAATTTGAAGAAAAAAAAAGAAGTCAGATTTCAACTGAGCACAAAGAAAGATAATAAACAAAGTTTGTTATGCAATAATATTCTGATTAAAGTGAAAAACAAAAACATACGATTTTTTTCTCTTGCAGAATGGAGCTGGAATTTAAGAATACTTTTTCTCTCCAAAATGCACCAAAATAGAAAAACAATTATAATAATAATAATTTAGTGCTATATTTAGTGCTTATGAACCTGTTCACATCCCAGTCCATCCCTACTGAGCCCTTGATCAAAACACATGACAATAATGTACTTGCAGTTTGGACTGAATTTGGATTTGATTTTTCCTACTTTCTTTGCACAAAGACAGACAGCGAACGCGATGTGGAGTCACCTGTGGTTATCATCATAATAATACTCTCCTCTCCTCAAATAATTGACTCTCTAACACTAGAACTCTCTATTCTTTTTCTATGATATCTACCTGTTTTCTTTTCATTTATTATTTAAAAAAAAA
>NW_015508719.1:0-451 GCF_001515645.1 Sinocyclocheilus grahami | reverse complement strand
AAACAAAAACAAAAACACACACAAAAGAACTAATTAAAGTATTGCAATCAGAACTTACTCTTAAATGTGTTGTTAAATGTGGAGATCCACTTAGAGCAGTTTCTGAGGAAATCTCTGAGGAATGGGTTTCGTCCAGTTTGATGATCCATTTTGGTTTTTGTGACTTTATCCATCCATGGAAGAAGGTCATACTTTAAGGTAATAAAATCCATTCCATCATATGCAACTTCATCAAAGGCCTTCAGACTCTTTACTGTTCCATTAGGAAGTTTTTCCAGCTTACAGCCACTTATTCTCTGGAGTACATGTAACTCTGCAATCACACAAAATCACACACAGACATATATATGTGCATGTGTGTGCGTGTGCGTGTAATTGGTAGTGGGTGCCTTTTGAGGGAGTAGGGTACATTGTAAAAAAAAATCCGTAAAATTTACGGTAAAAAAACGGC
>NW_015508718.1:32501-39914 GCF_001515645.1 Sinocyclocheilus grahami | reverse complement strand
TTGCATGAATTACTGCATCAATGCGGCGTGGCATGGAGACAATCAACCTGTGGCATTGCTCAGGTGTAATGGAACCCCAGGTTGCTTTGATAGGGGCCTTCAGGTCATCTGCATTGTTGGTTCTGGTGTCTCTCATCTTCCTCTTGACAATACCCCATAGATTCTCTATGGGGTTCAGGTCAGGCGAGTTTGCTGGCCAATCAAGCACAGTAACACCATGGTCATTGAACCAGGTTTTGGTACCTTTGGCAGTGTGGGCAGGTGCCAAGTCCTGCTGGAAAATGAAATCAGCATCTCCATAAAGCTTGTCAGCAGAAGGAAGCATGAAGTGCTCTAAAATTGTCCTGGTAGATGGCTGCATTGACTGTGGACTTCAGAAAACACAGTGGACCAACACCAGCAGATGACATGGCAGCCCAAATCATCACTGACTGTGGAAACTTCACACTGGACTTCAAGCAACATGGTTTCTGTGCCTCTCCACTCTTCCTCCAGACTCTGGGACCTTGATTTCCAAATGAAATGCAAAATTTACTTTAATCTGAAAAGAGGACTTTGGACCACTGAGCAACAGTCCAGTTCTTTTTCTCCACAGCCCAGGTAAGACGCTTCTGACGTTGTCTCTGGTTCAGGAGTGGCTTGACACGAGCACATGTAGCACATGTCTAGGATTCTGACGCTAGCCTCAGTCCACTCCTTGTGAAGCTCCCCCAAATTCTTGAATGGATTTTGCCTGACAATCCTCTCAAGGCTGCGGTTATCCCTTTTGCTGGTGCACCTTTTCCTACCACACTTTTTCGTTTCACTCAACTTTCTATGAATATGCTTGGATACAGCACTCCGTGAACAACCAGCTTCTCTAGCAATTAACTTTTGTGGCTTACCCTCCTTGTGGAGGGTGTCAATGATTGTCTTCTGGACATCTGTCAAGTCAGCAGTCTTCCCCATGATTGTGTAGCCTACTGACCCAGACTGAGAGACCATTTAAAGGCTCAGGAAACATTTGCAGGTGTTTTGAGGTAATTAGCTGATTAGGGTGTGACACCATGACTTTCCAATATTGAATTTGTTCACAATATTCTAATTTTCTGAGACACTGAATTTGGGGTTTTCATTATCTGTAAGCCATAATCATCAAAATTTCAAGAAATAAAGGTTTGAAATATTTCATTGTATATAATGAATCTATATAATATATGGGTATCACTTTCTGAAATGAGTGACAAAAAATATATTTCATGATATTCTAATTTTTTTAAGATTAGAATATCATTAAGATTCACTTGCTTGTGGTAATATATCAGTTTAAGTTAATTACTTCCTTCTCTGTCATGTTCTGACTGACACACCTGGTTCGCTGCTTTCTCCATCTGAACCTCGCCATTACTGTCTTCAAGGTAGCCCATTGCTACACTGCTCTTTAAAAGGATACTCCGTCCAAAAGGATACTCCGTCTCAGATGTATATGACTTTCTTTCTTCAGATGAACACAGTAAGATTTTTAGTCCATATAATGCAAGTGTACAAAGTGAACATGATGTTCAAGTTTAAAACATTATTGTTTTTCTCAGAAGATTCACGCCTCTCAAGATGGCTTGTCCAATGAGAAAGGCTGACGTCCCAAGCGGGAGGTTGGACATACTGGGGATTTTTATGACCCTTTGTGTGAAAGCATGGTAATTTGCATTTGGAACTTGAATCGAAATTACTAAAGATTCTCAGGACACTAATATATTGCCTATGTACCAACATATAATATACACTCTCGTTTAGATCATCAGAAGACTAATTCATAGATACTAAACATGGTAGGGTTACATATAGGTAAGATGACAGGAATGAGTGTTATAAAAAACAGTATAAAATCTCAAAGACAACATACACAATGACCTGAAGGATATGCGTGTTCATTCAAAGAAAGGTTTTCCTATGAATTAATTAGAAAAGAGTCAATTTCTACTGTGCATTGTGTCTCTTCCTTATGGAAAAGGCAGTGATTTTCCCTACTCATATTCCATTAGGTCGTAAATGTATCTGGTGTCAGGGTTGCAACTTGGCACCCAGTATGTTTATTGGGTGAGGGGTCTGTGAACATTTGTTAATCTAATTAATAATTGATTTGTTAAATCAAATGAAAAATGGTGTGTCTGATTGGTCCAGACGCTACAGATGAGACGAATATAATTTCTTTGTTTTTAATACTCAAGTACAATTTTAAAAGCTTAAGCAGTAAAGAGGAGAGAAATAAGGAATGAAGTTATGGAACTATTTGCATATTCAGCAAATTTACAGCCTGAAGGGAACATCAGATTCTTAGTTCAAACACACCTTTGTAAAAAGGTGCAAATGATACCTAATGTATCAATTAATAAGACTAAGTTTGAATAATTGCACGTCTCGTCTGTCTGAAAGAAAAGCTTGGTGCAATCTGAAGGCTCACGTGGATCTTTGCTGAAGTTGGTTGATGAAAAAGAACCAGTTTGCGTCAGAGAATCTTGGTGAATGGAAATTCAAGGCCGAAGGCCTGGCACAAAACGTAGGATGTCCTGGAGCGTTGGAGCTCACATCTTCTCAAAACCTAACAGAACCACCGACTCTGGGCGGGTCCCTGGTGTGGGGCCTTTAATGTCTCAGAAGATTCACGCCTCTCAAGATGGCTTGTCCAATGAGAAAGGCTGACGTCCCAAGCGGGAGGTTGGACATACTGGGGATTTTTATGACCCTTTGTGTGAAAGCATGGTAATTTGCATTTGGAACTTGAATCGAAATTACTAAAGATTCTCAGGACACTAATATATTGCCTATGTACCAACATATAATATACACTCTCGTTTAGATCATCAGAAGACTAATTCATAGATACTAAACATGGTAGGGTTACATATAGGTAAGATGACAGGAATGAGTGTTATAAAAAACAGTATAAAATCTCAAAGACAACATACACAATGACCTGAAGGATATGCGTGTTCATTCAAAGAAAGGTTTTCCTATGAATTAATTAGAAAAGAGTCAATTTCTACTGTGCATTGTGTCTCTTCCTTATGGAAAAGGCAGTGATTTTCCCTACTCATATTCCATTAGGTCGTAAATGTATCTGGTGTCAGGGTTGCAACTTGGCACCCAGTATGTTTATTGGGTGAGGGGTCTGTGAACATTTGTTAATCTAATTAATAATTGATTTGTTAAATCAAATGAAAAATGGTGTGTCTGATTGGTCCAGACGCTACAGATGAGACGAATATAATTTCTTTGTTTTTAATACTCAAGTACAATTTTAAAGTTGTACTTTATTACTGTTAGTCAAGTATGCTTTTGGTTAGATACTTGTACTTTTAAGTTTAGTAAAATCTGTACTTTGACTTGAGTCTAATTTTTGAGTGCACCCCAGTTTTACACCCCTGTATGAGAGAGAGATCAAATGAGTATGCGGTTATCTGCATCTGTTAGAGCTTTCATTCTCTACAGTCAGGGGCGGACTTAACCAATAAGCAAGGTCCCCGGGGCATCAAGGGGCCCCATCTGATATTGGCGAAACATATTTGGCAAACGCTTCAGTGTGTATTTGTGTTCTAGAGAGCATCACATTTTCATAAGTTGTGAAGAAGTAAATAAACTATAAACTATGAGAGAGAGAGAGAGACAGACAAAGCGTCTGTCTCTGCTGATGAAAGCGATATCTTTAAACGACTACACTCTCGCCTAAAAACTACATTCTCTGACACCACAACAGTAATATTTGTAAAATTATAGTGTATGTTTTGCTCATCTACTATGACGCTCATGCCTGTTTCACACATACTCCGTCTGCTGTGTGTATGCAGTCCATGTGCGTTACGTTTGTGGTGCAGAAGCAGCACGGATTCATTGTGCTTTCACACAGGATACGTTTGTAGTCCGCTACTGATCCGCGGCTACTTAACACAAACACAACATTTATCCATTATATTGATTTCAAATCAAACATTGTTACTGAAAATCATTTTTCAGCATTGTCTCTTTTTACACAGTACAGTAATACAATCTTTCATAGACGAAGCACGTTTAAATGCAATAAATATAAACAACGTATTATTCAATGCGGTTTTACTTATAGATTTATATATTAAGTTGCTCAAGCAAGTATAATATAGCCTATAGTCTACTTTCCTTACGTTTAAAGGTAGTAGGCTATCACAAACATTTTAGTACTACATTTCCGTGTCAATCCTTGTAAATGTTTACCGCGAACAATGTGCTGTTTAATTCAGAGCGTGCAGCACAGCAAAAATAGACGATCGCTGCACTGCTGCAGACGCGCCGCTCCTGGAATGCACTGTCAGACCGCAATACGTTAACATGGGTGCGGAAATAAATACGCTCCGCATACGCACTGCAAACGGAGTATGTGTGAACCTGGTGTCACTGTGAGGAATAATGCAGTGATATAAACAGTGAAACACGATACTGGTGAATATCAAAGAGCTCTCAGCCAATCAGATTCCAGGACCAGAATGAACTGTGTGGGAAGCAGTGATTTCTTTAACTGGGTATGATATCAAATTTATTCATTTATCAGAGACGAGAAAGAAGAAACACAACAGCAGGTTTTGATTTAAAAGTAAGGCTTTATCCAGCGCTTTCCTTTTTTTTTTTTAAATAAATATAAAAATACAGTGTGTTCATGTCTCTCCGCTGAATGTGACCCACAATCTCTGACTCTCCTCTTTTGTATTTTTCATCCCATGAATAATTCACTGAATGCTCTAAGAATCTGGTCTTCACGTTTCTTTCCAGGTTTGTTTTCATCAGATGCTTTCAAATGTATTTGTCTCTTATTCATTTCTGATCTCTGTTATCAGTGTTTACTCATGAACATTTCTGATTCAGATGTATTTTTGATAGTACAGACAAATATTACTGTGTTGATTTCGTGGTCTGGTTTGAGATTCAAACACGCGTCACGTAAGACTCTTAATAAAACTTCTAGTTTATTGAACTGTTGTAAAAAATCAATATCACATTTGTATATGGTAATTTATGGAGAAAAAAAGGCACTCTTCCGTGTGAACTTGAGTATAAATATACACATTTTCTGCCCCATGTCTTGAATTTGTGATCATTCTGAATGTATTTTAATAGACTGAATCATGCAGTGAAAGAGCGCACTAGACTTCACGTAATGCGTGCACTCTGTAGCTGTTTTGAATGTTTTTTTGCGTCGTGAGAATACTGAGTAAAATAACTCACTTGTCATGGTGTTATTTAACTATATCATGTTATGAATAAACTAAACATTGTGAATTTTTACCTCAGTGTGTTTCTTCTGAGTTTATGTGTGCGGTCACGCTCATTTGTTCTGAAGTCTCGAGACAAACAGAGTGAGCTTCAGCGCGAGCTTGTATTCTGTGTTCTGCTAACTTACTGCAACTCTCTCTGATGACGCAGTAACTTACCGCGGGAAGAAAAAATCTTCGGTCTGTCCAATGATTGTAAACTACGGAGCCCCTAAAGGGACATGGTGGTGGAAAAAAATCAGATAGAGTGAAAAAATTTGGGGTCGGAGGAAAAAATATTTGTCCGATTTTTTGCGTTCTCTCGCAAAACTTTTGCGTTCTCTTGCAAAGATATTTGCGTTCCCTCGCAAAACGCAAATATCTTTGGCGAGAGAACGCAAAAAAAAATGTCCTCCCACCCCGAATTTTTTTCCCACCACCATGTCCCTTTAGGGGCTCCGTAGTAAACAGTCATTAGGTCCGTCAGACTTGAGATATTTTAGCAGTAATCAGACCAAAAATAATTAAGACCCATCGAATCTGAATTTAAGACATTTTAAGACTTTTTAAGGACCCGCGGACACCCTGGACTTACATTGATGGAATGTTCAGATGAGATGAGACTATTCAAATTCCATCTGACAAAATTCTAATCTAAACTCCCAGAATCCCTTGAGACTCAATCAAGCCTAGAACATGCTAAACCATTCCAAAACATGCTAGCAATGTGATGATAATACTAGCAACTGCATAGCGAGACTCTAGCAACTACCCTGTGTGCTCTAGCAACTGCCTAGCAACCACCCAGAACATGTTATCAACAGCATAGCAACCACCTCAAGTACCATAGCAACCACTCATTTAAGTTTAATTTCTGTCTAATATTTTTTAAATCTGTCAAACTAAAACTTGTGTTTTCTGACTGAATGTGACTCTGTGTGTGTTTTCTAGCGTGGATCATGGAGGAGAATCCAGGATTACAGCAGGGCTAAAGAAATGTACGTCTACACACACACACACACACACACACTCATTTATAAAACACACACACACACAGCTGTAGTGATTGTTGTGTTATTAATGTCTCTGTTCTTGTGTTCAGGGGGCTGTTTTCTCACACTGGATCCAAACACAGCACACACTGAACTCAGTCTGTCTGAGGAGAACAGAAAGGTGACAGGTGTGAGACAGAAACAGCCGTATCCTGATCATCCAGACAGATTTGATGAGTGGCCTCAGGTGTTGTGTAGAGAGAGTGTGTGTGGACGCTGTTACTGGGAGACTGAGTGGAGTGGAGATTATGTGTCTATATCAGTGTCATATAAGAGCATCAGCAGGAAAGGACAGGGTTATGAGTGTGTGTTTGGACGTAATGATCAGTCCTGGAGTTTGATCTGCTGTGACTCCAGTTACTCATTCTGGCACAATAACATAAAGACTGATCTCCCTGTGAAGCCCATCATCAGCAGCAGGAGAATAGGAGTGTATGTGGAACAGAGTGCAGGAACTCTGTCCTTCTACAGCGTCTCTGACACAATGAGCCTCATCCACACAGTCCAGACCACATTCACTCAGCCGCTCTATCCTGGGTTTTACGTTTGGTTTGATTCATCATTGAAACTGTGTTGATGAACCAGAGACTGAGGAGAGATTCTACCCATAATGCTTTGAGCTGCATGATAAATCAGTGACAGTGAGATGTTATAGAGTCTCTTCATGACATTAATACTGCAGCTCAACTTCTGTCACTGAAATAACACTCAGAATAAATGTGTCAGAAATCCTCATGTATCATTTTTCTCTATTGTTTTGAGCATAAATAATAAAAGACGATGAGAAATGAGCTTGAGATCAGATCTGAATGGATGTTTGTATCATGAATATAATGATTCCTCACAAGACTGACACGAGCTTCAGGAGAGTTTCTGACATTATAACATAAAACATTCATCACAGCATTTAATCACATATACTGTAACTACAGAAAAGCTGGATTACATTATTATGGGATCTCTTTCAAGCACTGATTTTATTTACTGTTTTTTATTTACCTAAATATGTAAAAATGTGATCAAATATAGTATAATCTGCTGATTTGATAATAATAGCAACCACAATATGATTTGTTTAATTATTTGAATCATAACAAATCAATAAA
>NW_015508718.1:24721-25396 GCF_001515645.1 Sinocyclocheilus grahami | reverse complement strand
TATATGTTTTACAACCACCAACAAAATGCACAGCACACTGTTTAATACATGTACCATTATTTTTAGAAATGGCCACATTCATATTTCCAAACGTGTCGTCTGACGCGTCTCAGTCTCAATAGTGCTGCAGGACTGATGTGTCAGATTGGTATGATTAGTTTATTCAAATGATTATAAACTTGTTAACTAGACTGTGAAATATCTGATATTCCACTTCTCAAATAAGTGTATAAGTTGTGATTTAACTACTTCTAAAATGATCGTGTTAGTTGACGTAAATGAAAGTGAACTAGAGAAGCCGTCACGTTTGTTTATGCTCTAACACAGTCAGGAGTTTGTCAGATTTACACAGATTCATCTGTTTCTGTGAGAGGCTGCTGAACTGAGAGAAGAGGAAAGAACACTTTATAGTTAACTACACATTGCATGTTTGCCATGAATAAAATGTATCATCAAATTATGTTTGAAAGGTTATTTTGATCCACAGGTATCAGAGGGTATACATATTTTTTGTTAATATATATGGTTATTTAAATGTCTAAAACAAACATTTTGTTGTTGGAAAAGAACAGTTATGATTTATGACAAATATTGTGCAAGTCTGTCTTTGGCTGAGTGCCAGTAATTGATAAGGAGACCTACATAAGTTTGGAGGTTGATCAGTTGATCTACATA
>NW_015508718.1:24068-24560 GCF_001515645.1 Sinocyclocheilus grahami | reverse complement strand
GAACCTTTCTCCATTTCATCTAGCTGCAGAAATTAAGATATAGTACTTTAAAAACACAGAATGATGCACAGAACATTTACAAATACGTACATCTGTAATATGCTGCACCATCCATACAGTATACACAGAATCACTTCTTTCCAGGGTGTGTGATATCAATTCAGTTGAACTTTACAAGAAAGCCCCAAAGTCCAAACACACGCAGACCCTCTCAGAGGTGGTGCGAGTACAGCTTGCTCCAGGAGTTTAGTGCAGTTCACTTCAAACACACACTGGGAAGACAGCACTCGGTGTACACATTCATTTCACGCAAACAGCATCTGAAAACCTCTATGAATGGCTGTACTGTACAGTAGGGTTGACATGAGATAAAAAGTCAGCACAATTCATTTTTATGATGGTTTACATAAATTTTGCATTACCTCTCTTCCTCTAATTGTACATTTAATTTTTTTAAATCAATAAAGATGTGTAAATTATGCTGAAGATCAA
>NW_015508718.1:22729-23279 GCF_001515645.1 Sinocyclocheilus grahami | reverse complement strand
AATCTTAATACTTTATTTAATTAACTAATTGGCCGCTGCTGTGTCACTCGTCCATATGCAGAGATCATATGTGCTCCAGAGAGACCCTGCCTCCACTGCGCGCGGGCGTGATTAACCAATCAGAAGGCATACACACACACACACACACACACACACACACACACACACAGAGACACACTCACACACACACACACACAGCTGTAGTGATTGTTGTGTTATTAATGTCTCTGTTCTTGTGTTCAGATGGCTGTTTTCTCACACTGGATCCAAACACAGCAAACACTGGACTCAGTCTGTCTGAGGAGAACAGAGAGGTGACAGGTGTGAGAGAGAAACAGCCGTATCCTGATCATCCAGACAGATTTGATGAGTGTCCTCAGGTGTTGTGTAGAGAGAGTGTGTGTGGACGCTGTTACTGGGAGATTAAGTGGAGTGGATATGTGGATATATCAGTGTCATATAAGAGCATCAGCAGGAAGAGAGGTGTTGAGTGTTGGTTTGGATCTAATGATCAGTCCTGGAGTTTGTACTGCTCTTCCTCCAGTTACTC
>NW_015508718.1:21493-22719 GCF_001515645.1 Sinocyclocheilus grahami | reverse complement strand
ACAATGCACAGAAGATAAGCCATATAGACTAAACCGATTAGTATGGATCAATATATAAATCTTAATACTTTATTTACTTCCCTAATTAACTAATTGGCCGCTGCTGTGTCGCTCGTCCATATGCAGAGATCACGTGCTCCAGAGAGACCCCGCCTCCACTGCGCGCGAGCGTGATTAACCAATCAGAAGGCAGCCCGCGTTTTCCCACACTAGTGATCGCCGCGAACCGGTTCTTTCGGACAGTTCGATTCAATAAACCGACACACACACACACACACACTCACACACACACACACACACACTCACACACACACAGCTGTAGTGATTGTTGTTGTGTTATTAATGTCTCTGTTCTTGTGTTCAGATGGCTGTTTTCTCACACTGGATCCAAACACAGCACACACTGAACTCAGACTGTCTGAGGAGAACAGAGAGGTGACACATGTGGAAGAGAAACAGCCGTATCCTGATCATCCAGACAGATTTGATTATTATCCTCAGGTGTTGTGTAGAGATAGTGTGTGTGGACGCTGTTACTGGGAGATTGAGTGGAGTGGAGATGTGTGTTTACCGGCGCTCATAACATTAGCACAGAACCAGTTGTCCAAAAGAAGCAGTTCGGTTCAGACGTTCAGACGTGGACTAGTAGCTCATCTGATCGGTAGCTTCACGCTGAATCACGCATGCGCAGTATCAGCAGCTCATCGGTTCATCGGTTCGACATGTCTGAAAGAAACGGTTCTCGGTTCTCGGTTCAGTGCACTGGTGATCCGAAAACCGATGCAACCGGTTCTTGACTCGAGAACCGCTCCAGCAGTGGGCTTGTGTTCGTTACCCGGCTGCTCTGCTCGTGTTCATCTTCAGTTCTCTCTCACTGCAGTTCAGTCATTACATTACTAAACGATATTGGTTTATTTCTACTCAGAGGGAGTGTAAGCCATGTTAAAAAAGTGAATAACTTAAGTAATTTGTGGATTAATGCTTACTGGAGACGCGAACCGTTTCAAATGATTCAGACCGATTTGGTGAACTGGTTCAACCGGTTCATTAAGAAGAACCGGTTAAATCGAACATCACTATCACACACACACACACACACACACACCCACACACACACCCCCCCCCACACACACACACACACACACACACACACACACACACACACACACACACACACACACACACTCACACACACACACACACACACACACACTCACACACACACA
>NW_015508718.1:20024-21234 GCF_001515645.1 Sinocyclocheilus grahami | reverse complement strand
CTCTTAAATAAAAAGTATGTATGCATGTATTATTATTATTAATAATTATAATAATAAATATTAATGTAATTTAATTTTTTATTAGATTTTATACCAGTAAAAAAAAAACATTGCAATAATTATATTGCACTTACAAATAAAAAGTCAGTATTTAATAATGAAATAAAATGATTATTTTGGCAATTACTATAATTTATATTATATCAAATATTATAAGAAATAAAGAAATGTTATGATAATAATCATAATAACACAAATATCAATAATATTTATATATTATAATTGTATTATTTATATTACAACAATTTAACAAATCAATAAAAACGTATTGCAATAAAATTACTGCAATATTTATTAAATAAAAATTATATCATAATTATAATCATAATTATATATAAAATTATTTATTAATAATAATACAAATATGAATTTTATGTTATTATAAGATGTATAAAATAATATAAAAAAATATAAAATAAAAACTCGATATGTAATAACGATGATAATAATAATAATAATAATAATATAATTAAAATACTAACTTTATTTTACAGCAATTGTACCATTTTTAATGGATTTGTTAACATTTAAATAACAATAAAACAAAGCTATTATTATTATTATTATTGATTAATTGTAATTGTTATAATATTTAAAAAAATACAATTATTATTTTGGTTATTATTAATAAAGACTCCATTTTTATTTTACAGTACAATTGAATTATTGAAAATCATAATAGCAATAATAATATATTTATTTTCTCATTTGTTATAATTAATAATAATAATAATAATTATAATAATTATAATTAAATAATAAAATGTTACAATATAAAATATGTTGGTTATTTAAATGTATAATAATAATAATATTTATTATTATTATTCATATTCATATTATTAATATTATTATTATTAAATACTGACATGTTATTTTACAGTGCAGTATGATTACTGCAATAGTAAGAGTTTTTATTGATTTGTTTAATTGGTATATTTAAAATAAAGTAAAAACAATTATTTTGTTAAAAATAATAATAATAATAATAATATGAACTTTGTTTTATTATTATTTAAATGATAATAAATGCATTAAAAAATTTACAATTGCTGTAAAATAAAAAGTCAGTATTTTAATTCTACTAATAATAATAAATATTTATTTTTATTTTATATTACAATAGAAACATTTCAATTGTAACAGTTAT
>NW_015508718.1:6800-8466 GCF_001515645.1 Sinocyclocheilus grahami | reverse complement strand
CTTCAGGGACCAGCCAAGACTGATCACACCGGTGTGATCGTACGTACGCGTTAAAGGGTTAATGATAGGATTATGAGATTGCCGTTTGCGCATTAGTTCCGCCCACTACCGGAGAAAGCGGTAGTTCTTAAAAGCGGAAGAATTCCAAAGGAACTTGAGTGAACATCAAAGATCACACAACAGAATTGCGCTCTCTCTCTCTCTGTCTCTCTCTCTCCCTACCGTTAAGTAACTTGTGCATTGTTTTACTTACTTGTTTTTGACATATCCGACCGAACTACAAACTTTCCAGTGATGTCTGTGAGAAAGATATATTCACTCAACAAGCTCGCGCATCTGCGCTGCCGCGCACTCAATCCACTCAGCGTGCTTTGTTTATCAACTCGCGCACATCAGCTATACAGGCGTTAATACTGAATGTTTAACATTATATTCATTGCATACATACACTTCGTAGACATCCTTAATCTCTAATAACTCCATTCTGCTGTCTGTTGTTCTGTTGTCGTGTTTCTTTGTCTGAATATGGCGCTTATCACATGCTGTGTGGTATCGGTGTTTGGTATCGGAACATTTTAACGAGTACGAGTACAGGAGCTCAGTATCGGGCCTGATACCGAGACGGGTATCGGTGCATCCCTAATTTGAAGGGAACATAATGTTCTCTTAATGTAAATGTATAGGGTGAATGAGTTGTATTAGCAGCACTGATGTTTGAAAATACAACTCCATACCAATCTCCATTCATTTTTAATAAAAAAAATAGCTTAAGTGTTGAATAACTCCACTCCCAAAAACTAGAATGTGAAAATTACTTTTACTGTACCTTTCAATCATACTGTAAAAAAAAAAAAAGCTCTTTATCAGTATTTTGCCTGGTTTTCCAATCCAAATGTCAGTAACACTTTATAATAACTTTCATTAATAAATCATTAACAAACAAATTGAAATTAAAAATGAAATTGAAAGTTGAATGCCATTTGTAAGTATTTTAATCTACATGAAATAAATAATTATTAGGTCATGTTTAAATAGTTTCTTAGTAAACATTAACAAGCACATTGTCCACATTTCTAGCTATTTGAATGTATATTAACTAATAATCTGTTAAGCTTTACATTACATGAGCTGTCAGTATCCATTTCAATACTGAAGAAAGGAGTGGAAAACAACAACCCTACATTATTCTAAGACTGTCAGAATGCTGCAAACAATCAATCTGAGGTACATGCTTTGCTGCATATTGGGGGAGAACATCTTTTTTACCTGGGTTCTCCACGACCAGTCTGACCTTCCGTAGTTGTGTTCATTCTTGCCCAGGTAAAATATCAGCAACTGCAAAAAGGCAAATGCAATGTTTCTTGAGATAAGAAGACTTGCTTTTTGAGAAATTGATCAAAATAAAGCAAGTTTATGATTAAAACAAGAACAGGTATCTGCCAACATGCTAAGAAAAATCCACTTAAAACAAAGTCATTTTCATACCCTATTTACAGATATTTGTTCTTGCTTGAAGCATAACTCATCTTTTTATTCTTCATGTTGCTATGATAAAGGTTAATTACCACATTTGTCCTCTTCATTGTGAATCAAAAAGAAGACTTTGGAGGACTCTTTATACTGTTTTGCTCTCACATCTCCCTGTTCCTGTGTAAGCAGTTTACTG
>NW_015508718.1:3252-5480 GCF_001515645.1 Sinocyclocheilus grahami | reverse complement strand
TACTCTTAAAGCTGACTGAGCTGACCTCTGTTACAGTTAACTGACATCAAGTAAAGAAGTACAAATCTAGTAAAAAGACACATTAATTTAAACGTTTACAATATTACATAAACCCATCTTAAAGTATAGCTAACGAAACGCATATATTCCCCAAAGCCATTTAATCTAAAGACGACTAATTAAATATTAGCACAAATGCAGAACGTGTTACAAGCAGATTACATTCATTTCTGTCATTTAAATGTTCATTTTGCGCTTCTGAATGCATATGAATAGCGCACATTGCCCGTGTTATGTCTATTAGCATCTATTAGCTTCTCAAAGCCATTAATTATCTAGATTTCTGTCATACATAACTATGCCTCATTCTCTTTATTATCGTCTTTTCTTTACCAATAAAGCCATTTCTGTGAACAAATATGATTAATCTCTCAATCACGACGCCAATTCAAGGCATGTGGAGGCTTTATAAAGAGTCTATTTCCTCATTGATTTCACAGCTCTTACAAAACTTCCGACATACTTTTAATATTGCTAATATTTCATAAGCAATAATGTAACGTTACATACATTAAGTCGCGGCCTATCTTCAAGCTTTTTATATCGTATACGGATTATAACTGCGTGAATATATCTTTTAACGACTGCCAACAGTCAACAATGCACAGAAAATAAGCTTATATAGACTAAACCGATTTGTATGAATCAATATATAAATCTTAATACTTTATTTAATTAACTAATTGGCCGCTGCTGTGTCGCTCGTCCATATGCAGATCACGTGCTCAAAAGAGACCCCGCCTCCACTGCGCGCGAGCGTGATTAACCAATCAGAAGGCACTCACACACACACACACACACACACACTCTCTCTCTCACACACACACACACACACACACACACACAGCTGTAGTGATTGTTGTTGTTATTAATGTCTCTGTTCTTGTGTTCAGGGGTCTGTTTTCTCACACTGGATCCAAACACAGCAAACACTGAACTCAGTCTGTCTGAGGAGAACAGAAAGGTGACGCATGTGAGAGAGAATCAGCTGTATCCTGATCATCCAGACAGATTTAATGTGTGTCGTCAGGTGTTGTGTAGAGAGAGTGTGTGTGGACGCTGTTACTGGGAGATTGAGTGGAGTGGATATGTGTGTATATCAGTGTCATATACGAGCATCAGCAGGAAGGGACGGGATGTTGAGTGTGAGTTTGGACGTAATGATCAGTCCTGGAGTTTGTTCTGCTCTTCCTCCGGTTACTCATTCAGACACAATAACAAACACACTATTCTCTCTGTGAAGCCCATCAGCAGCAGCAGGAGAATAGGAGTGTTTGTGGATCACAGTGCAGGAACTCTGTCCTTCTACAGCGTCTCTGACACAATGAGCCTCATCCACACAGTCCAGACCGCATTCACTCAGCCGCTCTATCCTGGGTTTGCTGTTTATTATGGATCATCAGTGAAACTGTGTTGATGAATCAGAGACTGAGGAGAGATTCTACCCATAATGCTTTGAGCTGCATGATAAATCAGTGACAGTGAGATGTTATAGAGTCTCTTCATGACATTAATACTGCAGCTCAACTTCTGTCACTGAAATAACACTCAGAATAAATGTGTCAGAAATCCTCATGTATCATCTTTCTCTATTGTTTTCGTGCATAAATAATAAAAGACGATGAGAAATGAGCTTGAGATCAGATCTGAATTGATGTTTGTATCATGAATATAATGATTCCTCACAAGACTGACACGAGCTTCAGGAGAGTTTCTGACATTATAACATAAAACATTCATCACAGCATTTAATCACATATACTGTAACTACAGAAAAGCTGGATTACATTATTACAGGATCTCTTTCAAGCACTGATTTTATTTACTGTTTTTTTATTTACTGTTTTTTATTTACCTAAATATGTAAAAATTTGATAAAATATGTATAATCTGCTGATTTAATAATAATAGTAACTACAATATGATTTTTTAATTGAAATATAACAAATCAATAAAGAAATATGTTATGATTATTTTATATAACAATAGTATCACTTCAATTGTAACAGTTATGTCTTATAATAATAAAATAAAATTCATATTTTGGTTAATATTATTAATAAATACTGATGTTTTTATTGAATAAATAAATAATTTTTGTAATTTAAATAATACAATTATAGTTAATATAATATATTGTTTTATTATTTTTATTATGATTATTAAAA
>NW_015508718.1:0-984 GCF_001515645.1 Sinocyclocheilus grahami | reverse complement strand
ATGATTTTGGTGACAGGCTACAAAGTAAGAGAGCATAACTACAATGCTGAGATTAAAAAATAAGATTAAAAATAAGGAGATGACAAAACATTTGATGAAAAAAAGGCTGCAGGAATTTTAGTTTGGACTAAAACAGACACAAACACCTGCTGAACGTGTCTCTAATTTCATAAAGAAGTGTCTTTTGTTGGTGTTTTTCTGACCGAACAAAGTAAGAAAGCATAGCTACTCTGTAAAAACTAAAGCTGCCTCTAATATCCTTTTGAGTATTGGAGGAACTTATTTCTTTTACTTTATTTTAAGTGCCTCTAACCTCTTGTTCTCATAATAGGGTTCCTGGGGGAACCATTACAGTCTCTGCAGTTGAAGCACTTAGTTTCCAGTTCTGAGCTTCTGGAGTCACCCTTTCATTACACTGAGACCTCGGAGTGCTTTGGAGGAACTCACATCTCAAAGAAGATTATTGTAAGATCTGTTAACATTTATTAGATTATTGTAAGATCTGTTAACACTGAAGTGGTTCCTGGAAGATCTTTCCTGTAAAAGCCAGCATCTGGAGGAACCCCGAGATTCCAGCGACAACAATACAATAGCACAACAGTGACCAGAACATCTGATGTGTATTTATTTATTCATTATTTAATTTTTTACTTCATTGGAATGATACTAAACTTGGTGGATTTTATGTGAATACACAAGAAAATCATTGACATGATTAGAAAAGCCTAAATGGTTTTGAAAAATGTGAAACTTGTTTGCAGACTGAGAAATATGAAAAATATGAAAACATAAAGCAATTTTTATACAAATGAGCCACAACGATTAAATTACATTTAAAAAAATTGTCAAAAGACGCAACCACTCACACAGGCTGTTAAATATCATTATGAGAACTATACCCTGAGCTCACCCCTAAACTTTTTAGATTTGAAATAAATGTATATACAAACCCAATTCCAAAAAAGTTGGGACACTGAACAAATT
>NW_015508717.1:19531-19888 GCF_001515645.1 Sinocyclocheilus grahami | reverse complement strand
CCCCCTCTGGCCGGGAGGAGCCGTGTCTGCTCAAGATGCTCAGGAATGGGCATGTGGGTAAGTGTTACGATGGAAGTGACAGTATGTGGAATGAAATGTGTGAAATCTGCAGTTGTTCTAATCGCATCTATTTCGGGCGTTTTCTCTCAAGGTATTTCCTTTGTGCCCAAGGAAATTGGAGAGCATCTGGTTAACATTAAGAAAAATGGACGTCATATTCCTAATAGCCCCATCTCAGTCATGATCAACCAATCTGAGCTCGGTGATGCCAGCCGCGTGCGTGTAACTGGTCAAGGCCTGAGTGAAGCCCGCACCTTTGAGCCTGCAGAATTTGTCATTGACACCAGAGATGCAGGT
>NW_015508717.1:18801-19385 GCF_001515645.1 Sinocyclocheilus grahami | reverse complement strand
TATTTATTAACTTTTTTTATTTACCAACTTCCTTAGTTTTATTTCTTATTTTTTTATATCCTGTTGGTTTTTTTCCCCCTTAATTTTCTTAATTCATTAATTATTTATTATACTAATGCTTAAGCCATTCTGTTATTTAACAGACGACCTTAAACTCTATAGTGTGAACAGCCCAAAATGGAAAAACTGGTTACAATATTTCTTGTTTATTAGGTGGTCTGTCTCTGGCCATCGAGGGTCCGTCAAAGGCAGATATCAGCTGCACTGATAATCAGGACGGTACCTGTACGGTCTCTTACCTCCCTGTTCTTCCTGGAGACTACAACATCATTGTCAAGTACAACGACAAGCACATTCCCGGCAGCCCTTTCATGGCCAAGATCACAGGTGCTTTAAGTGCTGCTTTGAGATTTGGAAGCAAAAAAGTCCATTCATGTCCATTGTTTAAAGTGAAGTCATCAAATCTGTGTCTGTCCGCAGGCGATGACTCGATGCGCATGTCTCATCTGAAGGTGGGCTCATCGGCTGACATCCCTCTAGACATCGGCGAGCTGGACCTCAGCCAGCTGACCGCATCTCTTACC
>NW_015508717.1:13824-14418 GCF_001515645.1 Sinocyclocheilus grahami | reverse complement strand
GCCGGGCTGGGGCAGCTCCGACGCCAGCCGTGTAGTTGCCAAGGGTCTTGGACTCAACAAGGGCTTCATAGGACAGAAGAACACTTTCAGTGTGGACTGTAGTAAAGCAGGTATGAATTATCTAGAAATTGATTACTTTGAAACTGAACAATTGGCCATTCAGTCCTGTTTCCTGTTAATTGCGAGCATTTGACACTATATTTCCATCAATCTCCACAGGGAGGAACATGCTCCTGGTTGGAGTGGACGGACCCAAAGTGCCCTGCGAGGAGATCTTGGTGAAACACTTGGGTAACCGTCTGTATAATGTGTCCTACCAGCTGAAGGAGAAAGGAGAGTACATCCTGGTGGTGAAATGGGGCGACGAGCACATCCCCGGGAGCCCGTATCACATCACTGTCTAACTGCCCTCCACCAAAACCTCCAGCATCAAATACAGGAACACTGAAAACTCTCTTGTCCTTCTTCCTTTGTATGATCCTCTCATCCTGTATCTTCCTGCACCACTATTCAGCTTTCAAGCAAGAGAGGGATTTCAAAGAAGCATTTTGTCACTGTATGCCAGTCATTTTTGGATCCTGTTACATTTGCTGC
>NW_015508717.1:11765-12350 GCF_001515645.1 Sinocyclocheilus grahami | reverse complement strand
AAAAAATAAACTAAATATACTACTAAAAGACACCTACACTGGCACAAAAAGTAAAACCACTACTGTAATTGCTTAGTTACTGATTTATCAAATCCGTTGTGGCTCCTGATGAAATCTTTTGAGTAATTCTAAATCAGGTTGACGCCCAAGGCTGGCATGCAGCAGAGTCAAGACAATCAAGATCCTGTCCATAAACAGCTGTACTCTGTCCATATAAGGTATGACAGGTCCAGTGTCAGAACTATGTTTTCCAGGGCCCTGGATCTGTTGGTTTCTGCAGGCCCCTGTTATAAATATGATTTGACTGGCTTTTTCCACACCAAAAGTAATTTACACCGGTATCACAGGTAGCTTCGGCGATTTAGTTAGTATAAAAGGAAAGAGCTTCGCGTGACAGTGAATCACGTTACAGCTGTCTGTCCATGACAACGCGAAAACAAACAGTTTGGGTTTTCTCCTACCTTTGAAAACGTCTGAAAAAAAAGTCCTCCATCAGTCGCCCCACAGCGGTAGAAAAGTGCACTGCACGTCGGGACTGTTCACCCCAAAATTATAGCCTTCATTTCTAATCACACTCGTGTCGTT
>NW_015508717.1:4093-5733 GCF_001515645.1 Sinocyclocheilus grahami | reverse complement strand
CTCGGCTGTTTCTTAACATCATTCAGGTCATACTTCACTGAAGGGAGCAAGAGAAAACACATCAGTGTTACATCAATGAAATTACAGCAGAATACTTTCAAAGAGATAACTAACCAATGAAGATGAGCAGGAGGCCAACAATGACCTGCAGTGAGATGGACAGTGAGATCAGAGCGATGAGAGGAACGTAGAAGCGGTGCTGTGCTCCTGAATGCAGCACTGTCTTCAGCTGAGAGGAGTTCGCCATCAGAAGAGCCACATCCAGCATGCTCTGCGCTGCACTCTTCTTAGTAGCGTAATGATTCATGTTGAAGCGATGCTGTGCGTTCCCTGCGCCAGGAGCCTGACAGGGAGTGAGTATAATAACATTCATTGGCCTGTCCACTCAAGATCATGTAATTAGGAAATAGTTAAGTAAAAAGTAGTTAATGAGTGTTAGACAAGAGTGAATGAACACACCTCATGAAAAATCTTCAGAAAGAAAACGTAACAAATGTTTAAATCTGTGGCACGTTTAGGCTGAAAGATGTCTGTTCCTCAAGCAAGACAAGTTCTTTCCACAGGACAGTATCACTGACAGCTTAAGCAAATATGAAACTTCACACAGCACTGCTTGTACACACAACTGAAGGACCTTTGCAACAAGTATGAGCATCACTTAGGTGCTATCAAGGGGATGTTGTCTTGTGGATAGTCTGCTTGCATGCAACAAAACCAGATATTTAACAAATGAATTCATATAAAGCATGTATTATTGCCTCTGTAGAGTTACAAGATGTTATCTGTGCTGTAAAATGCTTTTGGAACACTGCATAATTTTTAACAAACAAACAAGAAAAAGATTAGAAAGCAGACATCTATCACTCACCTCTCCACGTTGATTATGGGCTTGATTCTCCATTTTCTTCGGGTTTTGTTTAGCAACAGAAATGTTTACAGGAAGCTCGCAAACATAACAGCTCAGCCGGAGATGTGTTTTACACTAAAACTCCTGGCTCTCTCCAAAAGATGTGCTTTTGAACATTGAGAGAAAGACCCTCCCATTAGTGTCACCAATGAGACACTACCCGACCAGTAACGCTTGTCTGTCTGCAGCTGTTGCACTGTTTGTGTGAGAGACGACGAGGTTTCAGACAGACAATAACTTTAGTTAACAAATGTAAATTATCTATAAACTAAAAACACCTTGTGTTTCTAGAAGGTGAGTCTTTATTTAAAAAAAACAGGTCATGACAGTGATTACAAATCAAACACTGGCATATACTAATCACAGGCTTTTGTAAAGAAAGAGGATTATAGTTTATAGAGGTTTAGGAGTATTCTATTAGAAAGCAATTTTATAAGTGGAATGCTTATTGATCAGTGTCTTGGAGTTCAAAAAACAACAGTTTGTTATTTATTCCTAGTATAAATCTGCCATAGTGGTGTTATAAATCACACAGTGCTTTGGGAACAGTCCTGAACATGTAAATAAGTGGTCTGATTGGTTATGTTTGACACGTCATGTCTTTCACTAATTAAATCCAAGCTGTAGGTTGTAGATTTCTGCTTAGTCCTTGAGGTTAGGATTGGTGAAGGGAGAGAAAAGCCACATATCTGTTCTTTAGCTCCTCCAACCGTTTGGCTGAAAAAAAAAAAAA
>NW_015508717.1:0-631 GCF_001515645.1 Sinocyclocheilus grahami | reverse complement strand
AAATCACAAACATTTGACTATATTCTCTATTGTGTCCCTTATGTAAAAAGGTGTCTTTCACATAAACTGAGAAAAAGACAAATTCATAGTTTGTTCAAATGTGCTGCCTAAACATTACAAAATATCACATGAGATCTTTTGCTGAGATATGATATGGAGTACAATGTCCAGTAAGTTGTTTGGTAAATACATGTCGATGACATGAAAGGCAGGTTGAGTGGCAATACAATCATGTGAGCAGTCCTTGTGTGCTTATACATCATCAGTGAAGTTTAAAGATCTGGTCTGAGCGAGTGCAGTTTCAAATATTACACTGCCCCTGAAACAAGGGGATGAGATGTAAAGTTAGTACAGTCTGAGAACTATTCCGACATGGGAATAAAGAAGGGATAGATGTTCATAGACGTGCAGATTTCTCATTGGGACATTACCTCAATTAACTTAACTATAAAAATGATGGAAAGATATGATACTTTGCTGTTACTCTGCTCACCCTCCAGACTCAAATCCCAAAGCTGTGATGAAGATGTTGATAAGAACAGTAAAGAACACAAACACAGTTGCTGCGTCATTCATTGTGTTAAGTCTCGGCTGTTTCTTAACATCATTCAGGTCATACTTCACTGAAGGG
>NW_015508716.1:19294-19888 GCF_001515645.1 Sinocyclocheilus grahami | reverse complement strand
ATGGTGGGAATTACTTGACTTTTAACCTCATCAGCTCATAAATTGATGTGGGCGTCACCTTTCGAATGGTTCACATTGCTTTTTACAAGGGAGCTACTCCTCTGATGTTGTGAATCACAAAACTACTGGTCCATATACGGATGGTACTCAAGATCAAAGCTGGGCAGATACAAGCTACAAATCACACCAGCTCAGCAGACAGATACAATTCACATGTGATATTCTACAGAACAACAGACTGGACTCTTTAGACTGTTTCATGCAGAAGACAGAGTGGACTGTTCAAAGAAAAGCAAAGAGTTTGAAGATGACGGGAAGCAAACACTCTAATAATGTCTACCTGCCCAGACAAGGCAGTTGCTAAAAAAGCTCAAAAAGCTTGCAAAAACACCAGACAGACAGGCAGAGCACAATGCAGACAGAATAATATTGTCATATGGACCCTATGAGGCTAAAGTATCAGTGAAAAGATGGAACATTTTGAACAAAAACAATAGTGTGTTATGATCCCAGCAACACGCTAAGACACTTCTTGTTGAATCATAGTGTTCATGATTCAATATTTAATATTATATATATATATATATGTATATT
>NW_015508716.1:10144-11957 GCF_001515645.1 Sinocyclocheilus grahami | reverse complement strand
TGTTGGGGTGCCTCCAGGACCAGGGTTGGGAACCACTGCTTTATACAGACATATTCACGCTCGACTCCTTCCAGCCTCCTGCCATCTCTTTCTTTGTTCTCTTACCTTTTCTCTCTTTCATTTCTTCTTTTTTTCCCCATCTGTTTATCTGCCACATCCCTCCCTCCTCTCGCCAGTCTTGGCATGATTTGCAGATTCCCAGGCAGTCGACGTGTAAAGTGATTTCAGCTCTTTGCTTATTTGGGCCTGCCCTCTTCTCTTATTCCAAGGCTTGTTGTTCAAGCTCATGAGAAAAAATTGTTAGTGACAAACCTAAACACATCAGCATAGCTTTAACTCGCATTCCCACCATTATACCAGTCTCTAGCCCATCTGAGATGCTTGTTTAGGCTGTAATTCACTCATCTGAGAGTTTAGGTCATCAGATGTGGCAGAGGAAGAGTGTGTGAATATTGATAGCATCGTTATCATCATTATGTTTGGGTCAATGTTCACGAAAGATCAACATGGAATCAAAATTGACCCTATTTAATTACTTAAACATTCCTAGTCTTATAGTGTATGAATCTAGTTGGTCATTTATGGTTGTTGGATGGCACAGATGGTTGATCAGTTGGATTGAATTCAGAATTGATCTTATTTAATTACTTAAACATTCGTAGTCTTTTTGTGCATGATTCTAGTTGGTCATTTTTATATCAATTGGACCTAGTTAGTAAGTAGTAGTGGAAGTAGTAATTACTGGTTGTTAGTTGATATAGATAGTTGATCAATTGTATCATGCTGGTTAGAGTTGGTTGGACCAGTAGAAAATCAGCAACCATGTCCAAAAATATAGCTTGCTAATCTTTAAGAGGTAGAGCTTGGATTTTACAAAAGAGAAGTAAATGTAAGCGGCAACTTTCCCCTACTTTATTCATCAATACAGCTTTAGTCCTCATTTATTTCTTAGTTCTTATCAAGGTCACCAAGATCTGGCCATGAATATTGTTTGCATTTATTAAAACAACGAGCAAAGCCCAGATTGAGAGATACTGATGACTGATTAATGACTGGGGTTGGATTCAATTACACTAGTTCAACTCTGTCTAAATAAAACACTGTGAGCCAGGAGATTTTGAACTCGGGGCCCTTCTTATTGGATCTAGCGCTTCAAACGCCATTGACTCTTGTATCTTCTCCACCAGCCTCAATTTATAACCCCACAATGACTCCGGAGGGAAATTAGAGTTCGGCGATACATCCCAACAGGATTTAATTGCTAGTCATTATTGGCTGCTTGGAGCTTAATGAAATTCCAGGCTAACAAGGGTCTGGTACAGATGAAGATGTGAGTGTCGCAGTGTCTGGATGGTGTTGTGTTGAGCGTCTTTGACCTTTTCTCCTATTGATGTCTGTAGGGTCGTCTGCCGGTGAAATGGATGGCTCCAGAGGCGCTGTTCGACCGAGTCTATACACACCAGAGCGATGTGTAAGTCAACCGTTTGCATCCTTCATTACTTGTTTGATGTCATGGAAAACAAGATTTCTAATGCTCTTTAGCCGATGTTTACAGTACAATGCAAGCTCCCTCCCAAGTCCATTCACATTTTCACTTATTCATTTAGCAGATACTTTTATCCAAAGCGACTTACAAATGAGGAATACACAAGCGATTCATTTTAATGACACAAAAACACAAAAGTGCTTGCACTACAAAGTTTCCAACATTGTCCAGAATAGTATAAGGTTGAACAGAGAGGGATTAAGAAATAGTGAAAGCATAGAATAAAGCAATAAGCCATAAGAAGCCGTGGTTTACAGTGAATTTATA
>NW_015508716.1:8215-9075 GCF_001515645.1 Sinocyclocheilus grahami | reverse complement strand
GTCCTATCTTAACAAACCATACATCAATGGAAAGCTTATTTATTATTTGGTGTATAAATCTCAATAAAAACAAATTGAGCCTTATGACTGGTTTTGTGGTCCAGGGTCACATATGAACAAATTTACACATCAGTGCAACTGGTATTGTTACTGGTTCTACATGTGTGGCCAATTATAACAGTTCATTTGCATATAGTGATGATAGCTTATTATTTCTGCACAGGGGTTCTGGTTGGTTCTGCACAAGTTGTTATGGATCAAAGTTTAAATGATACTGTTAGGGCTGCTTTTCTTTCTACAAATTGAAAAAGGGGACTGAAGTGGTTTGGAGAGCGCAGGAAAACAGTTCTACTGTGATTGGAGTCGCTGTGTGTTTGTGTAAAGCGAGTAGTTTGGGAAAGAATAGCAACTGCTGGCAGGTGAGTTCAGAGGTACAAGAATGGTTTCCCTTCTGAAAAAAAAGGAGCATGAGTGATGGAAAGTTAAGGAAGTGTTTTTGTCAGGCAGAGAAAGAAGAAGGACTGTTCGCCGCCAACGCTACACCAAAAAAGTGAGAGATTTCACGCTCGACTTGCGTCCAGTGCCGTGTTACTAATCTGCGCGGCTTCAAAGCCCTGCAGACTCTCACCTCACCTCCCAGAGCCCGGACGGAAATGCCCTCTATCTTCCCTTCACTCGCTCCGGTCACACTCCTCTATCCAGCTCAACTCTACCTCGTTGTTGTTTTTTTGAAGACTTGAAAGTCTCTTCCCTTCTTTTTATTTTCCATAGAGTGAAATAATCCTGTCATTTGTGACTGCATTTATCCGCTAGTGCACGCTTGTTCCCTTTCATTTTAAGCTCACGTGTTTTTTTTTTTT
>NW_015508716.1:0-4759 GCF_001515645.1 Sinocyclocheilus grahami | reverse complement strand
TCGATAAAATCTCTTCGCATTTGACTTAATTTAGTGTCTGGGAGTTCATTTTTTTGTCATTTTACTTGCATTTTAGGACTCGTTAAATAAGTGTGCGGCTGACCATATTTTTCTATGGTTAGCCAATCATTTTCTACTTTCTTTCATTTTTTTTTGTCTTGCAGTTACATTGTCAGTGAGCTTACGCTGGTGCCCAACTAAACTTATTTTCTACATTTTTGTTTTTTTTACTTGCATTTATTGATAAGCTGTCACCCCTTTTTCATATTTTTGCTTGCATTTAGTGTGTCCATTTACAAGGGTCGTACAAAAATTTATTTTCTACCTTTTTTTCTGTCTTGTATTTACCTTGTCAGCGAAGTAGTTAAGCTAGCATAGCATCCCACTAATCATTGTCTTTTTCTACCATTGGCAATCAGTGTGTCCATGTATTAGTTAAGTTAGTGTCCTGCTAATCATTTTATTTCTCTGTTTTTTCTGCCTTGCTTTTACTTTGTCAGTGAGCTAGTTAAGCTACTGTTCCACTAATCATTTCTACTTTGTTTTGTCTTCAGCATTTCAGTAAACTAGTTAAGCTAGCATCCAACACTCAGCTTTGTATTAATAACATATTTTTGGCTTGAATTTAGTGTGTCCATGTACTAGTTAAGCTACTGTCCTACTAACCTTTGTTTTCTACCTTTTTTTCTGGATTGCATTTACCTTGTCAGTGAGCTGGTTAAGCTAGAGATCTACTAATAAATTTATTTTTCGACAAATTTTTTTTTTTACTTAAATTTAATGTGTCAGCGAGCTAGAAAAGCTGGTGCCCAACACTCAGCTTTTTACTAATATGTTTTTGGCTTAGATTTAGTGTGTCAGTGTAGTAATTAAGCTACTGTTCCACTACCTGTTTTTTCCCTTTTATTTACCACATCAATGAGTTAGTTAAATTAGTGTCTTACTTTCTGCCGTTTTTTTAATTTAACGGGCATTTAATGTGTCAGTGTTAGGTAAGCTAGTGGCCCTCTTAATCATTTTCTTTTTCTACCATTTTGTCTTGCATCGAGTCTGTTTGTGACTTAAGGCCTTTCCACACTGAGCGCGATGCGAAAAAAGCGAGGCGAATCGCAGACGAACGGTGCTTTCACACCGAACGAGAAACGATTGAACGCCTTCTGCTAATTCATGCCTGCACGCTAGGTGGTGCCGACCAACGATGCATTTTTCCTCAGATATGTATCTCGTAAATAGATTTAACATCGTCCGCTGCTCAATATACTGCATTAAATTAAGATAAACAAAGTTTGGTTCTACACCAGAAACACAAACTATCTATAATGCTTACAAGAATAGGCTATATCCTATACTATAATTAGAAGTACAATTAGCATCAAGCTACACTTGAAAATGTATGTAATTATTAATGTATTTGCTTACCCACTTTAAACCATCATCGAGTGCTTGTAATAACTTCCAGTTGTGATCTATAGTTGATTTTGATTAATAAGCAGACACACGCACTCTTTTATATGTATGTTTAATAACGCTACACTGCTAATATTTGTCATACACATCCTTTATTGCTATAAAAATACCATGAGCTGTATACAAAACACATACAGAAAATATATCGTCATAATCATGTCTATTTGCTTTCATATTTCATGTGTAGAACACTCGCGCACGTGGAAGAAAACGGACGGTGCTCTACTGTGATTACATAATTCAGTGGACATTGCTTGCATTTAGTGTGTCCATTTACAAGGGTCGTACAAAAATTTATTTTCTACCTTTTTTTCTGTCTTGTATTTACCTTGTCAGCGAAGTAGTTAAGCTAGCATAGCATCCCACTAATCATTGTCTTTTTCTACCATTGGCAATCAGTGTGTCCATGTATTAGTTAAGTTAGTGTCCTGCTAATCATTTTATTTCTCTGTTTTTTCTGCCTTGCTTTTACTTTGTCAGTGAGCTAGTTAAGCTACTGTTCCACTAATCATTTCTACTTTGTTTTGTCTTCAGCATTTCAGTAAACTAGTTAAGCTAGCATCCAACACTCAGCTTTGTATTAATAACATATTTTTGGCTTGAATTTAGTGTGTCCATGTACTAGTTAAGCTACTGTCCTACTAACCTTTGTTTTCTACCTTTTTTTCTGGATTGCATTTACCTGGTTTTCGAAACAGCGCCACCACTCTCACACTTTTGTGCAACAGCAGCTGCTCCGGTCACGTGATCCTAGCTCAAATCTGATTGGACGGCCCGTGATTTCGCTTTGCGAAACTGAAAAGATTCGTCGGACTGGTTCGAAAATTGTTTTTTTTTGCATTTTCGGTGCGCGAATGTTCACGGCCTATGTGGAAGCATCCATAGAAATCTATTGTTTTATTCCAGCGCGTCATCGTGTCCGATATTCGTTTCGCATTTTCGCACACAGTGTGGAAAGGCCTTTAAGCTGACATCCCACTAACCATTAACCTTTTAATCAGGTTTTGTCTTCCATTTATTTCTGTCTTCCATTTAGCTTGTTCAATGCACTAGTTAAGCTAGTGTCCCACTAACCATCTTTTAAACATATTTTTGACTTGTATTTAGTGTGTACATGTACTAGTTGAGCTAATTTCCTACTAACTGTTCTTTTTCTTAATTTTTTTTCTGTCTTACATTTACCTTGTTTAATGCACTATTTTGTTAATCGGGCTCTCATGGCCTTCGCAGCGACCAATGAGCTCCTTCCCAACCTAAATTGATAAAAAAGTACCTTTAAGCCATCATGTCGATGACCTAACAAGCTTTCATGTTAATTTGCTTCCAAAATAAGATTTGTGTATTAGTTTTGAGATGGTATGTGGGCAGCAAAATCACTGTTAACCTTTCATCGCACCCTCGGTTTAGCGCACGTGTACTCGCCTGAGCATGTCTGATTACACAAACGGTTGCGCCACATTTGATTTCCAAAACAGAGCTTAGAAATAAATAAATGATGTCATGTTGTCTGTTCCTCTGTCTCAGGTGCATGATGATGAAGGACTGCTGGCATGCAATCTCCTCTCACAGGCCCACATTCAAACAGTTGGTCGAGGACTTGGACCGCATTCTCACTTTGGCAACCAACGAGGTGAGGCGTGCACACACTTACACACATGCATAAAACGTCTCGAAACCATTCGCACTTTCCCTATAGCTCTGGGATCCATCGAACCCGTGCCAACACTGGCTCCGACTCCAGCTCGCAACATTTCGCAAGATCCGCGAGGGAAAGGAAGCCGTTTATACGGTCAGCTTACAGGTCGAGAGTTGCACGTGCTTAATTTCATCCAGGCTTGGGTTTCCGAGAGTGGCCCTCGTGCTAATGTTGCTCAATTGTCAGATGGATCCATACTAGACGATTCTTTCCGTTCCCTAGCTGCCATCCGTGTGGCGGGCTGAGGGATGGAAATCTGTCAGAACTTGTCAAAGGGGGGATTGAGCCGTGGAAGAGAGATGATGCCAAAAGCCCCGCTCTTGCTCGCCGTTTTGAACTTTAGAAATGTAATAAAGTGCCTCTGCTTTCTTCCCCCCGTCTTAAACTGCTCACAGATGTGAAGGTCTTTAGTAATGTGAGCTGCCTTGTGTTGAGCAGCGAGAGTTCAATCCAACACTCATTTTCAGCAACCTAAAACCCCCCTCTTCCTCTCGTCAAATAGTTCAGTACCAGCCGCAAAGACGAAATGGCTCCAATTTTGTCTGAGGAATGAACCAGGAAAAAACATCCTCTTGTACTTGTTTTGGTCTTATGTTTATGTGCATTGGATGTTTATAGATATGTATTTCAGAAATATATATAAGTCTTTAGGTGCGGTCCCTTCTGTTACTGATTCACTGAAATTCGATAAGCAAATATTGGTTAGACTTGATGTTCAGACGTGGAATCTGACGCAGTGGTTTCCAGCATGGTTAAACTCGGACTGAGCGCACTTTATTTTTAAGGAAGCGGCTAGTAGGTCAGTGTTACTGCTGGTGAATCACAGCGGAAAATATTATTTGAGTTATTTAATTATTTGGTTACATATACTACAATTCAAACATTTGGGTTCAGTATTTAAAAATGTTTTTTCGAAAGAGAGAAATTATTACTTTAAAGACACATTAAATTGATCAAAAGTGGCAGTAAAGCCATTTAAAATGTCACAGAAGATTTCTGTTTAAAAAAAACGCTGTTCTTTTGAACTTTCTATTCATCACAGACTTTTGAAAACTAACTAAAGAATTGTTAAAACTAACTAAAACTAAAACGTACAAATTAAATAAATAATCAAAAAATGATAATAAAAATGAATAGGTAAATAAAATAAAATAAAATATAAAGAAAACTTGAACTTATTCCAAGGCAACAGCGGAAATTATTGTATAAAATAATCATTACAATAAACATTACCTGAAATAAAATACAATTTATAAAAAAGTTACACTTTATTTCAGCTAGTTGCCAAGGCATCATCTAATTTTTTTAATTAACTTTAAATGAAACATTTTAAATAAGAACTAAATAAACTTATATATTAGACATATGAAAAAGAAAATGATTAAAAGTGACAAAACTACATTTCTATAATTATAACTAAAATTAAAATGAAAAGAAAATATTTTTGAGAATCTAATTCAAAATACTAATTAAAAAACTATAATAGTGTATCAATTGTATTAAAATAATGCTGGTTTAAATGCATTTTTTTTTCTCTCCATGGAAATAGCCTTTATTTCTAAAGGAGAAGGTTGTCTTTCATTTGATTAATTGAAA
>NW_015508715.1:19644-19888 GCF_001515645.1 Sinocyclocheilus grahami | reverse complement strand
CTCTCAGAGGAGGGGTATTGATGGGGCTTGAGCTGCTCCCTTTCAAGTGCACAGCCATGAACAGAGAATAACAGAGATAAAAAATAAAAGAGAATGACAGACTGCTAACAGAATGAAGATGAAGCTTACAATATAAAGAGAATGTAGATTAGGAAAAGAAAATGCTTTCTAAAGAGGAGAATTTCAGATCTGTCCCAAAATTAGCGATTTCATGGATGTGACTATATGCTTTGTCTGACTGGCT
>NW_015508715.1:16388-18013 GCF_001515645.1 Sinocyclocheilus grahami | reverse complement strand
GATGTCCCAGAAGAGAAATCAAATTTATCAAATAAAATATTACTACACTATAAATTCAAAACAAATCACAAACCAAAAGTCTAAAGTCAAGTTGTTGGATTAAAATGTCTACATCATTTGATTTAGGGAACGGGTGTCTAAGACACATGCTTTCTCTTTTTGAAAAATCACATCACAGGGCTAGCAGTCTCCACTAAGCTTGTCCACCTGGACGCTATATTAGGGGAATTACAGTCATACCACTGGGTTTCTTAGGGAGAGTGCGTGTAAGGTTTGAAGTATTTCCTGTTTACCAACAGAGGCAGATTACAGGTTGAGGTTGATGGAAAAAGTAAAGTAGAAGCATGTATTCTGTTAATGACTAGTATTTCGTTTTAAAGGTTGATCGATGAGGTTGAGTTCAAACTGTCCACTCACCACTGCCAGCGCTGCCTTCCCTGCGGCCTCGAGCACTGCTGTCCCTCCCAGATCTCACCCTCTGTGTGTGTCAATAACAGCACGCTGTCAAATATTCTCCAGCTCTTTTCTTTAAGGTATAGCTTCAAATATTTTACATGCAGTCCAACAAACATGTTCCTCAATAATTGACCATAGATTTCCTAGCTAAAGTAACAGGTGAAGAAGAAACACAGATAATCTCTCTCTCATGTTCTAAACTCTAAACTTTGAAACTCTCCACACTTGATTTAAAGACAGTCGTTCCCGAGTATCCCTCGAGACCGTTGTGTTTTTTTGTTCACTCCTAATTTCCACTCAACTATTTTCATCCATTTAAACAGTATGAGAGAAATCAGGGTACCTGCTCTCTGATCTCCTTCAATTTTTCAACTTTCTTGAGTTTGGTGGCATAATCCTGCACCTCTTTTAGTCCCATATCTGTGCACAGCCTGACTAGGAAGCGTAGACCTGGGCAATAGATAATGACATGAGATGCAGAGCCACTAGATGGGCACATAAAAATCAAAATAAAACAACTGCAGAGCACATTACATTCAACATTTTCAGGAAATTTCCGATGAATGTCCTTGTAGGTCTCAAGTGCCTTCTGATAATTCCCTGAAAACAAATGAAAACTATATTTGAAGGCACTGAGATGACAGCTCATGGTTAAATGTATTATTGTCAAGTTCATACCACTTCTCCTGTAACAGCTAGCCACCATCAGCTGCCACTTCACCTGTGTCGGTCTGAAATTCATGAAAAGTTATGAAAATAACTATCTCCAGATACATGCAGAATATTCATGATAAATATGATTTAGTAACTTACTGAATGAGGGTTGCTCTCTCAAAGTACTGAATAGCTTTTTCACAGAACTGGGTGTCAATGTAATATGCTCCCAGCCATTCAATGACACTAATATTTGAGGGAAAATACCTATACGACTGAAAAAAACAATACCATTTAATTATTACTATTACGGTCAGATCTCTTTCTTTAGAGTAATTCAAATACCCATGAATCATCCACTGAAATCTGAACTGCGATCTGATTTATAGGCACTTATGCATGTCTTATATGCTTTCTTAAATAACTGTGAAATAAAATATTAAACATTAATTAAAACACAATTTAAATGTGTATTTATTTTGCAATTTGAAATGAATTAATACATTTATTAAAGT
>NW_015508715.1:14717-15376 GCF_001515645.1 Sinocyclocheilus grahami | reverse complement strand
ACGAGGGTGAGTAATTAATGACAGAATTGTCATTTTTGGGTGAACAAACCCTTTAAAGTACGCATTTATGTAAATCTCATGTGATGTAACCGTTAGGATGTCAAGTTTGTGATGGCTGACCTAAGTTATAAAGAGCTTCAGTGCAGGACGAGTCATTATGAAGAGCCTCCTTATAAAACTCTGCTGCTTTCTCATAGTCCTCCTTCACAAATTCTGTGTTGCCTTTGTTAACGAGGGCAGCAGGGTTGTAGCGGTCGGCACTCATGGCAAGTTCAGCATAGCGGTCAGCCTGGTCATAATCCTTTTCCTGGAGAAGACACATAAATAGGCAAATGCAAGCAACAAAACAAAAGCACGTCTGTGAGAACCTTATAACACACTGTGATAAATACACCAATGACCAGTTTTTTTAGGTCAATGCTTTATAGTGATGTACTCACCAAAAAGTAAAGAAAAGAAAGATTAGTGGCAGCAGCACTTTTTACCCGACTGTCCTTCTTCTCAAACATCTTTAGCGTCTCGACTGCCTGGAAACAAAATAAAACACTGTTGATTAAGCATATTCATAGCGACTTCAAGGAAATTATTGACATAAGTAGATTATTTATGTGAATAATACCTAAATACACTTGAGTTACATCACATTACATTTGCTGCTA
>NW_015508715.1:9217-11585 GCF_001515645.1 Sinocyclocheilus grahami | reverse complement strand
CATAGCAGTGCCAACAGGCATCCGAGACTAGATATTAACATCAGACATATATAGACATAAAAGGAAAACAAACAGCATCAATATACTACCAACATCTGGCAAACAGCTTCACAGTCCCTCATCGAAACATGAAATTAATTCAATAGTCAACCAGAAATGTGTTTGCTTTCCTAGCTATTTGATTTGACCGTCCTGAATGATTCTGACCGTATAATCTTTCACCTCTTGGAGACCTTCACCTTTCCTGCCCTGACAGCTGTCTTCCTGATTATGAGACATTGCACATTCTAACATGCTATCATTCTAACTTAAGCTATTGAATTTTCATTCAGTGTAAATCCATATGCTTTACTTACCCCATAAGCTGTTCCAATCGGTCGCCCTCCAATGGCAGTGCCAGGATATTTTGCGGTCATCTAAAAATATTTAATAAATAAATGTAGTGTCTATTATTTCTGGTGTGCTTGACGTTTTATACAGCAGCTTAATCAGCAGGTGCAATATAACTTACTGGTGGTCTTCTGCCATGACTAGTCCTGACTGCCTGCTGAAAGCCCTCATCATTGTGAAGGTCCTGCAGGGACAGGAAAATCATGATGCATAAAAGCAAACTATGAAATTCAATAAATGCATGTCTACGGTCTAAGTATTTGTGCACCTCTCCGTCAAAAGTCGGATTGTAATCATTGTAGCCAGTATACAAATCATCCTCCTCTTCCTCTGGGACAAGATGCACGTTGTCCATCTGAAACACAACAAAAACTCATGCAAGTCTTTTGATGTGAATGCTATATTTGTCAATATGTTTAATAAATAGGCAAATTACAATAATTTAAGAATATAAGGCTAATGCCTTTTTCAGGCAACAATGGAGACACTTTATCCAAACTATACAGTGAGAACATCTATAAAACAAGAAAGAAAAGAAGCAACTCTTACAACTTGTAGGCATTATTTTGAATAAATATGCGAGTTACTCTTTAAAAACCATCGCCTGACAACACAGATCACAAGTTCGTCTGCACGGCTAGTTCGCGGCCATACCACGTATCTCGTACACAATGTAACTGCCAACATCTGAGGTTTGTGAATTATGATAGTTTCACTTACCTGGTTAGCAGTTCAGTTTGCTTTCTGAAAAAAAGTGCAAATTAATAGCCGTATTAAATAGAAATATCCCGAAAACCCATGTATGTAGCCCAACAGCAGCTAGAGCTCGCTAACTACGCTGTTGAGCAACACATCGGTCGTTGCTAGGATACAGAGACGGATTGCCATAGGCTACACACTGGCGACTTAACTCTGTTTCGCTATTGGTTATTTTATTGATTATATTTGCGTCTGTCTTTTTAATATTACATTTCTAAATGCACGTATGATCGTCTTCTGCGCTCCAAACCAAGGAATTATCCTACTGTAAAAGTCCTGATGTATTTTGGCGCGTGCGAGACGCCGTAGCTCCGCCCGTCTTTCGTGCGCATAGCCTGAAGTCTGGTGATATTGGGGTTCCTGTAAAGTAATGTTAGCTGACTGAGTTTTGACATTTGTAAACGAGACTGCGATGGCTTCATTAAAAGGGAAGATTATTACCGTTGTCGGAAGGTAAGAGTTACCTTGTTTAAGTCAGTCTGTCAATTTTGGCAGACATGTTCCTGAGATTGCACAAGAGAATAGCTGAGTGGACTTTGAACTGTACTGTGATAGTGTTTATGAATAGATGTATTACTCCATATCAGAATAGTGCATGTGAAAAAGGAACAGTGCAATGATTTATGACCAAAATAAAATGAGCACGCGAGTCGGTATTTGCGCTTATTTTACCTTTTGGGTAGGTTTGTCATGTGCAAATAAGGTTATTGACGTTGAAGGTTATTATTCTGACTATTTTACAGGATTTTTTTTTCATGCATGGGCATCAAAGTCTTTAGACTTTGAATTAATATTTGTCCTGCAATAAAGTTCTTTGCAATATTAAAGTTTCTGTTTAAGTAGTCTCAGACATGTTCCTAATTTTGGTGTGTAGATAATGCATTGGTTTTCACTAATGTTTTCTCTTTATATTTGACTTTTTTACAATGCTGTCTCTTTTTCCTAATTGTATGGTATGTGGCATCATAAAGTGGGCTGATCGGCCGCTCCTGGGCCATGGTGTTCCTGAGTGGAGGATACAAGGTCAAGATCTATGACAACGAACCAGGACAAGCATCAGGGGCCATCACAGAGATCAGGTCAGTGGAAAACAGGAAAGAAAAATGACCTGTTGACCCTTCAGTCAAATTCTCTCCCTTTAGCATCACTGCTCAACTTTTGTCTGAGCAGGTTTGGGTCCCATTTTGAGGGCACAACCTACATAAACCAATGATCTGAG
>NW_015508715.1:7800-9061 GCF_001515645.1 Sinocyclocheilus grahami | reverse complement strand
GGTGTAGAAACAAACTTCACTCAGAAATTGCTAGTAAATTTCACAAACACATTGAAGTAAACATGACATTTTGAAGTAGAAAAACTGAAATAGTGTTTTCTTGTAAAACACTCTACAATAATCTTTCTTTTATTTACAACTTCAGTAAAATAATTTTTTACAGTGTAGGTGCCCTCACTAAAATGCGGGAATGACAGATCTTCTGTAATGCATGCAGAGTTGCTTCAGTAAAAAGTAGTTTTTGAAAGACATAACTTACACCTGCAAAAGATGTCTTGTTATCAATCATAAACCATGATTGAAACACTGTATTTGGGCAGAACAGCGGACAGATTTTGTACACATTTTGTTGAATTTTTAAGCTGAATATTGTGTTTTTGTGTGTGAGCAGGAAACAGCTTGAGGAGCTTCAGCAAGCCAAAATGCTGAGAGGAAATCTCACGGCTGCACAGCAGTTGAGTCTTCTCAGCAGTCATGATGACCTGCTGCAGGCCCTAGAGGGAGCTTTCTTTGTCCAGGTATGGTTTCCCCCTTAAATGTAGATGACTTCCTGTTGACCCAAAAATGTAACTGGGAAACAGAGGATAAACATCTCCCTGATATGTATGGAACAAAATTATTTCATGTGAGGAGAAGAAAGTGCATTATTTCACATTTAATTGTTTACTCACTGTACAAAGCACATGGAACCAAAAGACTTATTTGTAGTTTTACGTCTGAAACGGTTTGAACATTCCATAATGTCTCTCTTACTAAGTTACTTAATAATGTGATTAACTATTGGAATTGCACCCGTGTTTCATTATTAAAATGTATTGAACACTTAGGAGCCAAGCCACTGTTTGCTATTGGAAAGTCATTTTTTTAAATAATAAAGATGGATGATCTGATCATGCATTTTTCCTGAGTACTACATTCATTGACAGCTGATGGTTTCTGTTTTTCCCAGTTATGATGATGTCAGCATTTAATGACGCATGGTCCTGGTATGTGCTGTATTTGCACTGCTGTATTGGCGATATTATAATATACCATTATTTATCGTTATAGTATTTATTTTAGCGGTTTGTATGCTTGTGATTTGTTGTCTATTGTTTTTTTTTTCTATAATCTCCACATTCTTAAAGTCAACATTCACCATTCACTTCACTCACTCATTTCGCATGTACGTCTCAATGTGAAAGAAAATATCTGTCGTTACTTCAGTTTCATTGCAACTCTGACTACTAAAAAGTTTTTCTGCTAAATAATCAAAGAGGCA
>NW_015508715.1:2755-3423 GCF_001515645.1 Sinocyclocheilus grahami | reverse complement strand
CGATCCACTTTAAAAACCAAACCCTTCTCGGCACTGCCCACAAGCATGAACAAAAAGCAGAGTCAAGAAAGCACTTCCACAAACAAAGGACACCTCACTTTGAACTTATTTTTAGAGTGACTGTTCATTATTCTGTCAAGTAATTGACATTTAAAGACGAAACACAAAATTGTGTGTTCTGTCCAGGGCGTATTATGGAGGCATCATCACAAAACTGTTTTTATTAATATGCATAATGGCAAAGTTCATAGGTCAGAACCCTTAATCCTAACTGTAGTTGTAGCCAGTCGTACATAATAATGTCATTGTTACCCATCATTTTGAAATTGTGGTTTTTGTTGCAATATGGCATTGTGTCTTTGTATTTGGTCCCTGGAGAGCTTTGTATGGGTCGGGGTAGAGTACACTTCACAACAGCAGTTACTGCTCTGACAGAAACTCAAAAACTAGCCACCATAATACACTACATGTCCAAATTAATATGGACACCACACTCATGTGCTTGTGAGCATTTAATAAAAAAATAAAATAAAAGTTTATATAAAACATTTATAGTTTATATAAAACATTTAATAGTTAATAGCCCTCTCTAACAGCTTCTGGGAAGGTTTTCCACTAGCTGCTCTCATTCAGGCACAAACGTGAGTGAGGTCAGGTACTGGTGTTGG
>NW_015508715.1:0-1150 GCF_001515645.1 Sinocyclocheilus grahami | reverse complement strand
AGGATGAGTAAATGATGACAGAATTTTCATTTTTGGATGAACTATTCCTTTTCTTACACTGCAAAGCTGGCAGAGAAGCGCTTCTGAAGTGGCATTTAGGAGTCTTTATGACTCTAATGTTGCTCCGAAGGCATAATTTAGTCTGGCTTTAATATGGCATTATGTTTTTATGTTGAATTTTGAGCAGGCACAGAGCAGCCTTAAGTCCTTGGTGTAAAGATGCCTTAGGCTTTCCGTAAGTTTCTCATACGATTTTTAAAGTCGAGTTCTATAGATTTTATACTTACAGACTTATGTTTTCCTGGACTTGCCTTATATTTTTTGTGTGTGTGTTCTTTTAAATTAATTGTTTTATTTAGGGAAAAAGAGGTTAGTTTGGGGGGGGGGGGCTCAAATCCACTCATGCTTCCTCTCTGAGTTCTTTGAGAGAGAGCCAGCTCTGGAAAGTAGAGCAGCTGGGAAAGCTAATGGCTGCCCCTGGTGATTACCGTAGAGGAAAGGCCTCTTTTCTCGGTTTCCTCAGCCAGTCCGCCGCCTGGCAACACCGAGATAACGGCCTCGTTGTTGCGTGCAGGAAATGAACAAAGACCACCCTGTCCCCCTCCTAAACTCATCCCCCACTGCCCGTTCTGTATCCAAGCTTTGATTTCAGCACCGTCAGGAAACAGGTATCTGTAGCCACAGGTAATATGAGTGCAAAGTGGGCCCAAAGCCTGGCACAACCACACTTGCCTCCCCCTGCCATACCATCCCATTGTTCAGAGGACACTGATTTAAATGATAAGAGAAACCCAATACAGTGGGAGCAGCTTTAGTGCTCTTCAGATGGGACAAAAGGGGGGCAACCTCCATTTTCCTCTCAATCAGGCGGACCAAACCTTGTTGACTGGACAAACTACTAAGCAGGAAGCTGTAATTTTAGGATTAGAAGATCAGAACATCAGTAAACCACTTTTAGAATCATTGTCTTTCATCCAAGCGTGTAATTCAGTGCGAGTTGCCAAATGAACTTCTCTTTCTTCTCATCCAGGACGGAGTGATTTCAGTGAAGGACATTGATCTGGTGATGTCTGAGGGCTTGGGCATGCGCTACGCTTTTATAGGTCCCATTGAAACCATGCATCTCAATGCACCAGAAGGCAAGCTATGC
>NW_015508714.1:19099-19891 GCF_001515645.1 Sinocyclocheilus grahami | reverse complement strand
AATTTTTTTACACAGTGTTTAGGTATTTATTATAAATGATTTATCCGTGCACATCACTCATTTTTTTATTCATTTGCACTTGTAATCTTTAATCAAAAACATTAACCTCCCCTCCCCCTCTCAACGACATCTCTTCTCTTCATGATGTCAGACTCTGAAAAGGGGTTGGACTATACTGACTGTCCAATGACCAGGCTTTTAGCACCCTTCACCAGGAGTTTGATTGACAGGCGATCTGACCAATCATAAAGCTGAAAACATAATTTTGCCCCACAACAAACCAGACAGAAAAGTTAATAGATTAACGTCAGTAGAGTTTAACTTGAAAATGGTGTATTGACGTCTTTCCGTGGTTGAGACAACATACCTTCTGATGTTCATTCATGTGTATTTCAAGCTATAACTAGCAGGAAGTGATCGATTCACATTTGAACCGCTTGGACTGAGGTGCTACAGCGATCTGTCACATTAAAGAGCCACAAAATGACATTTACTGTTTGAATTTCTTTTTAAAAAATGACAAATTGTCAGTGTCCTCTTTGCTCTGCGATGTATTTTTCATTGCGTGATGATTTGTGGCATTAGAACGCAGTCGTCTCAGTCCAAGAGCGTGAACCGATCATCTCTTCCTCTTTACCACTTGTTATAGCATGAAATAAACATGAATGAACATTAGAGTTTTGTTGTCTCAATCGCGGAAAGATGTCAATTGCCCAATAGTCCATTGACATTAATCTAACTCTCCAGTTAGTCAGATCGCCTGTCAATCAAACTCCCAGCGAAGGGTGAAAT
>NW_015508714.1:10928-13472 GCF_001515645.1 Sinocyclocheilus grahami | reverse complement strand
CAGGGCAGAAAGGTGACGACTGCAAAAAGCAAACCACATTTGTTAGCAGTCCATGGTAAGAATATTTTATTGTTTAGCTTAAAGTAGCACGTCATGGTTTAATCATAATTTGCTGCATTGTGAAATACAGCCATTTTTTGTTTCTTATTTCAGAAGACAGTTAATTGGATTTTGCACAAATCATGCTTATTAACTCTGTTATTTAAATGTTGTCAACATTGTATGTTTAGTAATTATTCAATATTAAGTTTTGTGCTGTTTATTATCAACCCCAAGTTAGGCAAAATTTAAATGAAATTGTAATTATAATAAATGCATAAAAATAAATAAGTATTTTTTAGTCTTTAAACTATTTTAAAATTATGTAAAGGACCATTATAAAATACAATGTACGTTGTCAATATAAAACATTTTATAAATAAATTATCATATTGTATATCATTATAAAGGATCACAGCCAACAATCCTTCTGCAGCAAGATCCATCACACCCAGTGATATACACGGGAGAACAAGTCAAACTCACTTGTAGCATTCAAGAAAAGACTTCAAAATGGCAATATCTTTGGCAAAAAGATTCACAGCAAGTAAACACAGACAACAATCCCATTTACACTATTAAAAATGCTACATGCTCTCAAAAAGGGGAATACACTTGCCAAGTAAGAAGGGGAGAGATGACATATGCAAAGTCTACAATATTGACAATAAGAGGTAAGATACATATTTTGATGCATTTTTACATAACCAGGAACAATTTTAGAAAAAATTAATTTCTGTTATGCTGTTTATCTGTGCAGAGCCACCTAAACCAAAACTGTCAATAGCGCCTGAATGGAATATGTTTTACCCAACTGAGAAAGTGACTCTGAAGTGTTCAGTTGATGAAGAGTCAAATAAATGGGTCTATGAATGGTTTAAAAACGGAACTCGGCTTCTCAAGGATAAAGACACTTCCTTTTCCAGAAACATGCTCTCCATCAGATCAGCAAAAGCGGGTCATTCAGGACAGTACACCTGCAGAGGAAAACATCTGATGAGAACATCGGTGACTACAAGAGAAATGGAAGCTGTGCAACTTCATATTAAAGGCAAAGAAAACCTGCTTTTGAAAACATGATATTCTATGATTGATACACAGGAAAGAAATAATGACAGGCACCTTAAAGTTCAGTTTAATGAAGAAGTTGTTTATAGTTTATAATGTGTTTTCATTTGCATTGTCCTGTATCATTGTACAGTGGTTCATGTCAGCATTTACAGTTCCCTTTCAGTCAGTCAAGTTCGACGTTACGTCAGAACGACTGATAAATTGTGATCTCACTCGAGAGCCCAATCACCTTCGAGTGTAACAAAACAAGCCACTAAATGTTGGCGTGAGATCTTTGCATCGCAGAGTGGCTATATAAGGAAGAGCGTGTGCACACGCACATTCAACTTTTCGCTTCAGAGCTGAGCCTTTCTGCTTGGGAATCACCGAAGAGTTTACAGACAGCTTTCCGTGTTAGATTTCAATGGAAGCCTCCTCCATCGCCTGAATTATCCAGGCTGGATGATTGGTTCCTTGGTGTGCCTCAATCTGATCCTTGGCGCCCACCCCTGGTCCCATTCTTCCCAGAGGTGCGTGAAGAGGTTACTAGATATTGGAAGGCACCTTTTTCTGCCAGAAACAGAGCTAGTGCCTCTTTCATCCTCACTACCCTCGATGGCGGGGAGGCTAAGGGGTATGTGGAGATCACCCCAGTTGAGTGTACTGTTGCACTGCAGCTCTGCCCGCAAACCATCCAGGGCCTGTAAGTTCTCATCCACACTAGCTGCACCCCATGGCCCTCCTGCAGGTCTACTAGGCCAAGGCATTGAAGCAGCTGCACGAGGGTAGTTCGGCCCCAGGCGTTATGCAGGAGCTGCGTACGGTGACGGACCTTGCACTATGGGCAACGAAAGTCACTGCGCGGTCCCTGGGTCAGACGATTTCCACCTTGGTGGTCCAGGAATGCCACCTTTGGATTAACCTGGCGGATATGAGGGAGTCCAACAAATATAGATTCCTCGACTCTCCATTCTCCCAGGTTGGCCTGTTCTGTGACGCGGTGGAGAACTTTGCCCAGCAGTTCTCCTCTGCACAGAAGCAGACAGAGGTTATTAAGCCGCTGCTGTTTCCACCCCACCGCCGGCCGCAGCCCCTCTGCCTGCTCATCGACGAGGCCGCCCCCTGCTGCCTCTGCTTCCGCTCCAGCTTAGCCTCAGCAGCAGCCTCCATCCCGGCCGCAGCATGGAGCTGGCGGCAGGAAAGCGGCGGAGCCCATCTCTGCCCCTGCCAGGCCCGTAATGCCTAGTTCACACAACAGGATAAGTTAACAAGCTCGCCGACAGGTCAGGCTGTGATCAGGGGAAAATCAGCGGGTAATCAGCGCTCAGCAATCTTTATGTGTGAACTACCATTCAACTTCTTGCGTGTGTTTTTCTTGACAAAACGTGGTTTGGGGACAGGATAGAGTCATTGGGTGACAGAGTTGTTGTCAGCTCATGTAGTGTGTGACCCCCT
>NW_015508714.1:9095-10904 GCF_001515645.1 Sinocyclocheilus grahami | reverse complement strand
ATGTAGTCTGAACAGCATAGCGATCTTCTGACGTTTTAAGTCGTGAAGTGTGAACGAGGCTTAAAGCGTCTGAACAAGTGGCGCTCCTGAGACGGGGGACCCAGAGACTCTGATGAGACATCTGTAGAGCTGTGGGCTGGGCGACACCGAACATGTTTGCAAGATTTTATAATCTCCGTGTAGAACCTGTGTCCTCTCGTGTACTCGCCTCAGATGGCCAGTAAACACCGGGACCTGCTCAGTGTCTATCACGCTTGCTGTACCATTCCCCTCTACGGACCGGATATGTGCGCTTAATTACTTCACAGGCAAGTTCCCCTCATGCGAACCCTGTTTGGAGTTCCTCCAGCACCCTCGGTGGTCAGGTGTGGCGGAGCACCCAACGACAAGTCCAGCACTCGTGTGTTTGCCCAAGGTTAGCCCCTGTGCTGGGCTAGGTGCCCATGTGTTGTGATTCCCCCTAGAGGTGATCCCACATGTGTATTCTTCCATGATACGGCTATCCTTGCGGTAAGCCCGTGTCTTTCGCTGGCAGAGTTGCTCTGCCGTCTCTGCTCGGTATTGACCTCACCCAAATAGGCTGAGTTTACGGCAGAGACTTTCCATATGTAGCACTGCCTTGTTGGCCAGTCCATTTGTGTAATCTCCACATAATACCTCCTAAGTGCAGGATGTGGCTTCCGTAGCGTTCCCTTCCTCAGGTACGCTTTCCCAGTGTTATCCAATATCCCACAGCAGGAACAACAGCGTCAGCCCCCTCTGCCTAAGCCCTGTCCTGTCTTCCGTCCCAACCAGTGTGGGAGGATTTGCCGGCTTACACAGGGCACTGGAGAGGGGGCAGCAATGGTGGCATTTTGGTAGGGATCCCAATTCGTCAGTCATTCTGACGTAACGTCGATCGTGACTGTCTGAGAGGGAACGTCTCGGTTACAGATGTAACCCTCATTCCCTGAAGAAGGGAATGGAGATGTTATGTTCCGTCGCCACAATTGCTGTACCACCACTGAATGGCTTATGCTTATGCCCTTATGCTTTCCATAAACTCAAAACATTATTTCAGCCTATTTTGAAGATTTATGTTTATGATTTTAATAAAATGTTCATACATTTGCATTATAGAGTTTTAACATAAACTAACAAACTTAATGTGATGCATATTTGTTAGTCGCACATAAATGAAATAAGAAATTAGATTTATGAAATAATACTAATACATCAAGTGTTTTAAATACAGAATAACCAGGTTTATATATTTATCATCAATGAATCCAATGTATTACATGTAAACCATTCAATAAAGCATATATATTTTAAATAATGAATCATGCTAGTTCCAAAGCTAACCATATTTAACCATGCTTTTGCAATTTTTTTTTTCAAAACTAACATATTTATGCCATTTTTAAAGAATTTTAAGAAAAAATATAATTATGTAAAAAAAAAATTAAATAGATACAAATAGTTAATGAACTATGTCATGATTTATGTTCTTGAGTGTGGACTGGTTTAGCTTCTTTACTGTTGCACTGATGTTTGTATAATAGAGTGGAAAGTGTCAGTGTGTTTGTATAATAGAGTGGAAAGTGTCAGATTTCTGGTTATGTTGAAAAGGATTTTCATTGGGCAACTCATTTCATTTAGCGGCAGATTACCTTGAACAACAAGCACCTGCAAATCATGACAGTTTTTGTTTGAAGGTGGTCCATTGTTTCTAATGTTACCTCTCTTGCTCCTAGGCATCATACCAAAACCAACCATTACAACACATGAATGGTTTGAGTTGTTCTACACTGACGAGAAACTCCAGCT
>NW_015508714.1:2365-3095 GCF_001515645.1 Sinocyclocheilus grahami | reverse complement strand
TGTGTGTGTGTGTGAGAGAGTTTCTCTATAAATGTATATGGGTCTTTGATTACTCTGCAGAAACTATTTCACCCATGAAGGAGTACATGGACAACATACCAACAGAGCTGGAGGGTATGTGCTTTTACTGACATTACAATCAAATGATTTACCAATGTACTATTTCCCAAACGTTATACTTTGTAAAATATATTAAGTGACTCAAAGAGAACATGTTTTTGCTCGTGTTACAAGCCAAAGGTATGATTTTGTATTATTAAACTACTGTAAATGTAATTGCCACACTCTCTCTGTTATCATTCAGAGTGTCAGGAAAAAGCAGAACTGATCTCTGACTGTGCTTCAGCCGTTCATGAGGATGGTGGGATTAAAGGTAAGAGACCTAGCAAATGTGTATCTACCAATCGTAATATTGTAATAGAAATCAATCATTTTGCTAATGTACAGTATATCATTTACAGGACTATGATCATGTTTCTGAGCTATAAGACTATTACACAATATAAAAAATAATTTATCGCAAATGACTCACAATGTTTCTCTTATTTAAAGATGAAGACACACCAGCATCAGAAGCCAATGGCCTGACATCATTTAAAGGTAAAGTTAAATTCAGTCTTATTTTCGTATCATTGAGAGACTATAGTTTTTTTTAGACATTATAGTGTTTATTCCTATTTTAATTTGTTAAAAGTTTTAGTAATTTTTATTAAATTGTATCTCTTTTTTT
>NW_015508714.1:0-941 GCF_001515645.1 Sinocyclocheilus grahami | reverse complement strand
ATTGCTGGGTTTGTGCCTATTTTACCCAGCACTGGGTTGTATTTACCCAGCATTTTTTAGAGTGTAGTAGCTAGTAAGAAAACTGCAATTTTCACGTCTTGCATAAAACTACTAATATATAGCTAATATATAATTAAATACAATTATAAAATAGTACCTGGAAGAAATAATACTAATACTAAAACTAATACTAACATCTCTTATTTCACGTCTGCCAGGAGTAGCCTTCTTTCTCATATGAGCAGTCAGTCTAAATACATCCCACAACAACAAAAGAGTAGACATCGACATCTAGCGGTGAAATTCAGTAGCTTACTTACTGTCCTTTTATTCATTTCAGTATTAACATGGACTAGTGATTAAAAAAAGATCTTGCACAAAACAGTTGATAGAAAGGAACTGTGTGTTTTGGCTGATCAGTCAATCGTACACAAATTCATGTCATCAACAGAGTGAAAAAATCATCCTGACAAATCAAAAGCAGTTTTTTTTCGTAACCCTGGAAATGAAATCATCTTAATTTATCATTTTGCAAGAGGACAAGTGCTGCTCATCTGCTAAATGTTTGCACATCACTGCAGCACATGAATATAACATATAGTAATCAATGTGTGATATAGGTTAGAGCTAAAGGTACATTTTAACCCCTGAGGTCGACGGTCCCACAGTTGTTGTGTTTCTGTAGACCTTGTCTTTTGTCAGTATATTAGGTTATAGATAAGGCCATAGAAGTGAAATCAAAACCAGACAAAGCTGCCATGTGGTTTCTGAAAGTCTCAAGACCACAAGAACAAGATGCTTCCTACATACACTTCTTAAAGGAATAGTTCACTGAAAATGTACTCACCCTCATGCCATCCAAGATGAAAATTTAGTTTTTCATCACAACAGATTCAGAGAAATGTAGCATTACATCACTTGCTCACCAATGAATCCTCTGC
>NW_015508713.1:18339-19118 GCF_001515645.1 Sinocyclocheilus grahami | reverse complement strand
ACCTTATATAATTCATACACTACATGATTGAGTACATAGTGCATATGTACATAGTGTATAAGTGCGTCATTTAGGACGCAGCTAACATGTAATTGCTGAATTTGCCAATTTTCAGAGGGGGCTTACTCATATGCAGACTGGGTAATGTTATTTCTGCAGGGCTACTACATTCTCTCTCCAATGAGTCTTTCCAGGACTCTCACTTAAAATAGCACATTACTGATGTTATCATCTCACTTACACTTGCAGGCTGCTGTGGTGCTTGGGCCCCCGCCACCATTTAAAATAAAGTAGATAATTAAAAAATAAAACCCATGACAACATTCAACAAAAGCAATATATAAAGAACTACAGCTTTGGATGGGATCTTAATGCATACAGATAAATGATCAACTAGCCAGTCTATTTGAAATCAAATACGGGGTCAAGTTAAGTGATCGGAGACACTCTTTTCATGTATATCATATAGAAGAAAGATACTTTTGAAGTCATATATTTTTTAAAAGCCTGTCTTTGTACATTATATAGTTGGGGCTTATGGAGAACACTTCAGAAACTATATTGCCTCCCTTCAGCAAAATCTCAATAACTTTTAAAAAGAAAGTGATAGAAAGAGCATTGTTTTTTCTTTTGTTTGCTGCCACCCAGTGAAGTCAAAAGAGACTTCCAACCCAGAGCCCTGAATGATAGGCACTCAAACTGAATTTAGATTTGAAAAATTCCACATTTTCGCCTGTTTATTTTGATGTTTATCCTGGAATTGTGAATATATATATATA
>NW_015508713.1:15190-17185 GCF_001515645.1 Sinocyclocheilus grahami | reverse complement strand
GCTCATTGGTTCAGACAACCGTGATGCTGCGTTCTCTTCTAAAATTTATTTTTTAAATCTGGTTTCATGTGATTATGTATTGAAATTATGCATGAATGTTCCCAACTGCACTGTATAAAATAAAACGTTGAGAAAACTTAAAAGTTTAAGGCAACCAGCTTCAGAAATTACTAAATTTCTAATGTTTTTAAGTGTTAATCGTTTTGAAACATTTAAAGCAGGCAGGGTTAACCTTACAGTAGCCTAGTACTCAACACTGATTACTGTCAGACTTTCAGAATCCTTCCTCACATTAGATTCATTTATAATAATTTAATTTTAAAGCACAGCCGCCACAAAATCCGACTTTAGCACCTCTTTTTAGTTTGAGATCGTTCTGAGGTTAAATACAGATTTTGAATCATAACAAGAATATTATTTATATTATAATTATATAATTAATAGCTATTTACTTTTTTTACTTTTTTTTTATCAAGTCTTTGTTATGTCAGGAAACACCGGCATCTAACAATGCCTTGGAAAAATCAGTTAATCTTAAAAAATAAAGCATATGCATTAACCCAAATTGGAAATAAACAGTTATCGTGTGTCCTAAACTCCTAAAACATTGGTGTCTCATATCTGAGAGCAGTCAATGCAATCTGGGAAAGAAATCAATCAAATCTCAAATGTAACCCCCTTTTATAACCATTAACATTTTCTTAAGTAACTGTAATTTAATGACATTTTTTCTCAGTAACTGTAACTGATTACAGTTAGATTTAGTTTGTAATTAGATTACGTAATTCCACTACATGTAACTAGTTACTCCCCAACACTGTTCACAAATAAATGCGATCAAATCCCAGTAAACAAATAAATAATCTAGTATCAATATTCATGACACAGATATTTAATCACTAAATATTAAACTGCAAACATGCATTTGAATACATTTAATAGTTTTTATATCTTTTATATCTTTCCAATTTGTACTATTTAAACTTTTTAAAATTGTAATGTACATTCACATTTTCATTTGATTATAAAGTATGTTTTGCATGATAAAAAAAAGCATAGATTGAAATCATTTAAAATGCCTTTTCTACAGTTCATCGTCTCCATTCTAAAGTGTCCAAGCTGAGAAAGTTGGACTTTGTCGCCATCTAGTGGTCATCAGATGTAAGGTCATATTTCCGCCTTCGCGTTAGTTGGTTTGTCCCTCGCGGGCTCCTGTTTTTGGCTGTAGAAGCACGTGTGTTCCGCACATCATGGAGTTCGAGGGCTGCTGCTGCTTCAGACAGAGGCTCGTGTTGTCCACACTGAGCGGAAAACGAGTGAAAATACGAAACATCAGATCTAAAGATGACAACCCCGGCCTGCGAGGTGCGTTTACATCACAGCAGCACACATGTGACGTAGTATCTAATCAATCAATAACACTGCTCTTCATCATCATCATCATCATCATCATCATGCAATCATCTGTACATGCATTTATGAAATATATTATCATCATCATCATCATCACAGTGGTTTATCTACATCACAGAGGCGTCTAAATCAAATTATGATTCCCTCTCTGATTGTTCGTCTCTAAAAATGTTTATTTCTTGCATTTTTTGCATGTCCAATTCATTTATTTTTTTATGTGTTTAGTTGTCATTTTGTATTCTATTTATTCTAGACTTTTTTCCCCTCCAGATAAAATACCACTGCATGTCCAGGTTTTTATTTACTTGTTTGTTTCATTGATTGTTTGTCAGTTTTATTCTAGACTTATTTATTTGCCATTTTATTAAAAAAATAATAATACTACTGCATGTCCAATTTTGTTTATTATTAATTATTTTTATCATTTTGTACTCTATTTATTCACCTTTTAGTTTCTTTTCTACATAAAATAAGTTATTGTTATCATGTTTGTATTTGATTTTTAAAAAATTTATAATTTAAAAAAAAAAAATTTTTGTTTTTTTTTTATTATTGTTTTTTCTTAATACTTTTGGATACTTA
>NW_015508713.1:12325-13809 GCF_001515645.1 Sinocyclocheilus grahami | reverse complement strand
TGTGTGTGTGTGTGTGTGTGTGTGTGTGTGTCGATGCAGGAACGGTGTTGTTCTATCAGCCGGGTTTGCTGTACGGTGGCTCCGTGGAGCACGAGTGTAACATCCAGCGCTCTGTGGGTTATTATCTGGAGGCTCTGCTCATGCTGGCTCCGTTCATGAAGACACCGCTCAGAGCCGTGCTGAAGGGCGTCACCAACGACCCCGCCGACCCATCGGTGAGTTTCTGACGATTATACCATGGTGCCAATTAGGGATGTAACGATTAACCGCGAGCTGGTTGAAAATCGATTAAAATATGTGACGATTCGATTCGGTTGAGAACATACTAAACAAATCACGATTCAGTTAGGGGTAGTTAATATGAATGCATGTCCCCTTACTGTCTTTAGAAAAGCTTAGATGGTATTTTCTCTTTTCCTCTTGCCTCTGTATAATGCATATTAAAGTTCATAAGTGCAGCGCTGCTTTGTTTACAGCGGAAACCAAGGAAAGGCTTTAAGCGCCACCTGCTGGCAGAGAGTGCATCTGCGTCTCGTTCAGCTCGTCTGCTGTTTGTTTCATGCAGATATTTTTTATGTATAGTTTCACCAAACTGAAGTCAAACCATTCTGTTTTTGCTTCAAATTTCAAAATTCAAAATCTAATTTAGATTAAAAACTGCTCGTGTTGCATGTATGCAGCATCTTTGTTTGGATCATGATTAAAATGCAGTGGTTGCCTCTAAGACATTTATTTTATTTGTGTTATTTACATTTACATTATATTTAAATTTTGTTATTTAGCTGATGCTTTTATCCAAAGCCACTTACAAATGAGGATAATAAGCAATCAAAACCAACAAAAGAGCAATAATATACAAGAGCTATATTATTATAGTGTTCTATTTCAATTTCACAAAGAAACGTGCAGCATTTTGGCCAAGCAATAATAAAAGGACACATTAAATGTATAATTTGTCTTAAAGGAACACTCCACTATTTTTGAAAATAGGCTCATTTTCCAGCTCCCCTAGAGTTACACAGGTGAGTTTTACCGTTTTCGAATCCATTCAGTCGATCTCCGGGTCTGGCGGTAGCACTTTTAGCTTAGCTTAGCATAGATCATTGAATCGGATTAGACCGTTAGCATCTCGCTCAAAAATGACCAAAGAGTTTCGATATTTTTCCTATTTAAAACTTGACTCTTCTGTAGTTACATCGTGTACTAAGACCGACGGAAAATGAAAAGTTGTGATTTTCTAGGCCGATATGGCTAGGGACTATACTCTCATTCCGGCGTAATAATCAAGGAACTTTGCTGCCGTACCATGGGTGCAGCAGGCGCAATGATATTACGCAGCGCCTGAAAATAGACTTATTGGAAGTTACCTAGCTGGGACTATTTTCAGGCGCTGCGTAATATGAGTGTATAGTATATTTTCATTTTCCGTCGGTCTTAGTAGGTCATTTTTGAGCGAGATGCTAACGGTCTAATCCGATTCAATG
>NW_015508713.1:10257-12315 GCF_001515645.1 Sinocyclocheilus grahami | reverse complement strand
GGAAAATGAGCCTATTTTCAAAAATAGTAGAGTGTTCCTTTAAATCTCATTTTGTAAAAAAAAAAAAATCATGAATCAAATCGTGAAATCAAAATCGTGAGTCGAATCGTGAGTTGAGTGAATCGTTACATCCCTAGTTATTAGCCTTGTTAATGTGAAATTGCTGCATGGGTTTTTGCTCGTCTGATCACTTGCATCATAACATTCTGTTTTATAATTTCACAATCTTTGTTCTTACAAAATAAGCACTATGAAGTAGTTTTGTGCAAAAGAAAAGGGTTAGGGTTAACATAAGACTAACATAACCCTAACATAAGAGCAAGGTGAAATATATACATCTGGAAACTAAACATGGCATAAAGTTTATATGTTAGCACATGGACATACTGTATACTGAATTACTTGAATTTTAATTAAATTACATGTTATTTTATTTTACATTTTTTATTTTAATTGTTAATCTTTTAATAAAGAGTGTAACTGTATAACTGTTCATATGACTGTTTTGTTTTTGTTTTTTAGTTTTTTTACTTTTGGCCAGATTTTCCTTCTTTTTTTACTCTCAGTTTTCATCACAGTTTTCATCACAATCCAGTATCAGTCGACTTTTATTCTTTGTATTGAGTTGTGTGTGTGGTAACACATTTGATTCTTCTGCTTTGATGTCTAATTATCGGTATAAAATGCCCATGTTCTCTAGGTGGATCTTCTGAAGGTCACTGCTATTCCTTTGATGAAGAAGTTTGGGATCGATGGAGACGGTCTGGAAATAAAGGTCTGTCAGACAAAAAAAAAAACCTTTTTAAAACAAGTCCATTAATTTGGCAGCCACCTTAGTTTCCCAGTGAATGCATGAACTGATGAAGCAATGCAGTTCAAGCTGCTTTGGATAAACGCATCTGCCACGTGCATAAATGCAGTTGGGTTGTGTTGATGGTGTTTATACAGGTGCTGAAGCGAGGCATGGCTCCTGCAGGAGGAGGTGAGGTGCTCTTCACCTGTCCTGTGCGCTGCTCCATGAAACCCGTTCATCTCACGGAACCGGGAAAAATCAAGAGGATCCGAGGAACAGCGTATCCTTCCATTGATAGTAAAACCGGTCACCAGGAATTCTGATAATTCTGTCCATAGAGGCTGACACAGAGCCACAATACAAGTGAAATTTCACTAGTTTCGAAATCAGAGCCCATATTCACCAAACATTTCATCTTACCGCTAAGAGTTCTCCTAAATGGCAGTAAAACCACTTTAAACCTCTTCAGAAAGCTGCTAAGAGCAACTTTTGCTAAGGAATGGGGAGAAATCCTAATGTAAGAGAAAGGGCGGAGTTACGCTCATTACTATGGATGATGTAATCAAGCTTACTAACTATGATTGGCTGATAGGGGAGGGGTCTCGCATTTAATCAGATAAATATTGTAGGAGGAGTATCATGAGTATCAAATAAAAATGTTGCCATTTTCAAATAGAGTTTAAAATGTAGGCTAACTTTTCACAGATTTAGGACCTGGTTTTTATGGAAACCCATATTTGCCACTGAATATTAAAAAAAAAGTAATGGCAACTTTTTATCTCACAATTTACTTTTTTCTCGCAATTGCAAGTTTACATCTTGCAATTCTGATTTTTCTTACAATTGCGAGTTTAAATCACACAGTAGTGACTTTATAACTTGCGATTGTAAGTTTATATCTTGCAATTCTGAGGAAAGAAAAGTCGCATTTACCTTTTTTCCTTTATTCAGTGGCTTTATTCCTTAGCTTTTAAGGAATTCCTCCCATCATTTTTAAGATTTTCTCCAAATTCAGAAAATTAGCAGCTACTATTTGTTGTAAGATGTTTTGTGAATATGGCTCCAGTTTTTGAGGAACACTTTTTGAAGTTAACTATTAACCAGTCAAATCAAAGCAGGGTCATCTACCCCTCGAGTGTTTTTCGTTGATGTCTCTCTTCACTGGTGTTCAGTGTTGATCTTTGACCGTCGTGCGTCAGGTTCTCGGTGCGAGTTTCTCCTCAGATGGCCAACAGGATCGTGGACTCGGCCAGGAGCATCCTGAA
>NW_015508713.1:4367-4714 GCF_001515645.1 Sinocyclocheilus grahami | reverse complement strand
TTTTTATTATTAATGTAATTTTTAAAAATTAATTTTGTGTATTTCTTTGATTTCTGCACATCATGAAATACATAAATGAGTGGCAGGTTATTATTACTTGTAGGTATTAATAAAAGCATGTTTTTATTTTTATATTTTGATTATATAATTTATTTATTCATTAGAATATAGGCTATATATGAGTGCTAGCAGCTAATGTTTTGATGTTAGGGGTGGGATTACTTGTTATTCAACCAATGGCAGACAGGTGCAGTATTAAAAACCTGTTTGAAATTAGTCATTATTTTCACGATATTTTGTTGGTGCAGGAACAACACACTTCAGCTTTAAAAGGCTTTTTATTAAAA
>NW_015508713.1:1548-2674 GCF_001515645.1 Sinocyclocheilus grahami | reverse complement strand
ATGTTAATTGGTGAATATGACCGGAGCATCACGTGGAGAGCGAGTCTCACCTTCGTTAACGCTCATGGAGCTAAATGTTTGGGACTTTTCCACCAGGCATTATGGGAAAGTTTCCGAGCGTTTCTCATCCATCATGATTCATGAAACAAAAAGTACAGCATTAGACCATCAAATCAATCCCTTTCGTCTTATTGGAGTCTCATTTCTCGGTGAGGACGACTTGTTTTGTAGTTTTTCATTCTTAATGCAAATGTAATGTTCCTAAACACGTCACTGTCTCTTTAAACGAGGACGTACAGTTATGTATTTTAGTTAATTGTGTGTCCAGGTTGATGTTCTGAGTTTGTTCATGAATGTCGATGGCTCAGACCTTTCTGTTTTGTGCTACTGTAATAAACGATAAAGTCGTTTTCTTATGTAGATCATTTTTAAGCCATAATGTATGCGAGTATGCTAATCACTCAGTACTGTGTAGGACTATGTATAAAAGCACTATTTTATCATATTCATGAACTAAAAGACCTGATTTATTGTTGCAATTGTTTCTGCTAGACTTGTTTCACTTATTTCTTAAATTTTGCACATAACGTGCATTACTTAGTAGCAGTGTATTAATATTTTTAGTTATTAACATTTATTATTTTTATATTGTTATTTGATTGCACTTTATTTTAAGGTGTTCTTGTTACAGTGTAATTATATATTTAAGTACTAAGTAATATTAACTACATGTACTTTATGGTTAGGGTTTGGTTTAGGGTTACTTGCATGTAATTTTGCATAATTAAGTGTTATTATAATAGTAAGTACAAGTAACGTGTGACAAGGACACCTTAAAATAAAGTGTTACCTGTTACTTTTTATTATTTAATTTAAATTTACTTATTTATATGTATTTTATATATATATATATATATATTTTTTTTTACAGGCCAACATAATTATTTTTTTAAATTTTTTTATAATTATTAAAATTATTAAAATATATATTTTATGAATAGGAGTTTATTTGAATTTTTTTTAAACGGGCTGACAGGAAGTTAGGGGCGGGACTACTGCTTTGTTTAACCAATGGCAGACAAGTGGAGTGTTTGAAACCTGTTTGAAAACAGTAATTATTTTCAAA
>NW_015508713.1:0-846 GCF_001515645.1 Sinocyclocheilus grahami | reverse complement strand
TTAAGTTTTTTTTTAAATATATTTTAGTTAGTTTTTGTTAATTTAGCTATTTTTTAAAGTTTTTTATAGCTTTTTATTTTAATGCATCAATTTTTATTAACTTTAGTTTCAGCTTTTATTTTAGTACATCAATTTTTTTTAATGAATTTTTGTTTGAGTTTAGTTTATTTTAGTACATCAAGTTAAACTAAATGAAAACAATATCCTTGGCAGCTAGCTAAAATAAAATAATTATTGTTCATTTAGTTTTAAGAAAGTTTTTTAGTTTTTATTTTAGTTTCATGCAACTCTAACAACCCTGCTTTGACCCCATTGATTCTGACCTTTATTTTTATTTTTTTCTCTCTTCCAGGGCGGCTGTGTGGATTCGACCAATCAGAGTCTGGCTCTCTTGTACATGATGTTAGGCCAACAAGATGTGTCTAAAACACTGCTAGGACCCCTCTCACCCTACACGTGAGCACTCACATACACACACAACCGTGACGTGTTTTTCAAGGATCTGACATAACTATCACGTATTCAAGTAAACATAAATTACAAAAAGTATCAAATGTCATTTCAAACTGCTTGTGACTTTTCCATGTGATGCAGAAAGACTTCCATCTTTACTTTTACTGTTAGCTTGTATGGGGTTAGATATCTGCCACAATTCTGCGTGCAAAAGATCATATTTTGAGCGCACAAAAGTGCATTTAGCACGCACGCAATCTGAGTTTTGTGGAGAAAATATTCGTCTCGCAAAGAAGAAAGCATTTCGAGCACACTAAAATAAATTTTGCATTTAAAATAAGCTTTTGAATGTGTGCAGACCTTCTCTTTTGCGCGTGCAAAGTTTCACTAGCT
>NW_015508712.1:19645-19935 GCF_001515645.1 Sinocyclocheilus grahami | reverse complement strand
TGCGATCTCTGCACGCAAGACGGGGGCATCTGCTGCTTTCACTGAAGTAAAATGGACGCCCCTGAACTTGGGAGGGCGCTGGGCGAACTGAATCGCATAGCCGAGCCTGACGGTTCGACGGAGCCATCGAGACGGGCTGGGTTGCTCTAGCCAGGCTCCCAGACACCGCGTAAGTGGCATCAACGGAACTACAGGTGTACCCGCAGTGGGGCAGCGCAGAAGAACACAGGGATCCGGCCCGGGCATCTCGGTGCCGGTCCGAGGCGGGGTCTGGGTGTGGGTAAAACTGA
>NW_015508712.1:12838-18233 GCF_001515645.1 Sinocyclocheilus grahami | reverse complement strand
TGACCATCACCCGGCGCCAGGTAACGACCGCACCCAGAAATGCACGGATGGTATGACATCTTTAAAAAGATGCGTCTTTAAAAAGACGTTCCACCCGTGAAGCTCTTTTAGAATGGAAATTGCTCTTTTAATGTGCTGAAGCGCACAGGGGAGATGGCCGTCTGCAACACACACAGGGGTAGTGCAGCCTGTTGTGTGCAACCCACTCGACACAGGAAAACCACCGCTGCTGAAACGCCGTCCACCAGCACGAGAGCCCACCGAAGAGCGTGCTTGACTGTAGTTTATCACTACTGCAGAAGGTCAGGAGCAGAACGATAGAACCGCTCGGCTCCGAAGCGAAAAGCTGAATATGCGCTGCACCTGCTGCCTACTTATACTCATGCTGTGATCAGCAGCAGCTGGATGCAATAATCGGATGCCAATGTGCATTGGCTTGTTTAGTTTACACTCGAAGTAGATTGGTCCCTCTAAGCGAGATCCCAATTCGTCGGTCCTCCGACGTGACGTCGAGAGTGACCGACTGAAAGGGAACTGAAATGTTCCAAGACAGAAACGTAGCAAGGACATCGGTAAAAAAGCTTCGAGAATACTTTCTCATACTTTGCCATTTTGGAGAGTACCCAAGAACGTAATCAGCATTGTTTACGTTAGGAGTGGAAAGCTCGTGCATGAACGTAATCTGCAAAATGAAGTTGGACTGGACTGTTTTACCGAAGTCCTTACTACGTTTCTGTCTGGGAACATTTCAGTTGCGTTGCTGTCTATGGAGGGTCAGAGAGCTCTCAGATTCCATCAGAAATATTTTAATTTGTGTTCCGAAGATGAACGGAGGCCTTACAGGTTTGGAACGACATGAGGGTGAGTAATTAAAGACAGAATTTTCATTTTGGGGTGAACTAACCCTTTAAACGTTACATCCCTACTAACAACACAACATTCTGTAGTGAAAAGTGTTCTACCAGGTGTACATTCCTTTTCTGTCTTTTGTCAGATCACTTAGCAGTGACTAGACGTTTTAGCCCTCTCCAAGGACGTATGGTAAATGAGCTCATTATTATAAGTTATTATTTAACTTCAATAAGAATAAAATAAAGGAAATTAATCTGTCTGGCTACCGCACTATAACACAGCATGGCTCCTAACTCAGATTTATTATACTAGTGTTCAGTGTTACAGTGGCAGATCTCAGAAATCTGAATGAAGCTAAATTATACCTAGGTATAAATTATACTAACAACTTATTTCACAATGTAAAATACACACAAATAAAGTGGCCATTGAAAAGTAAATATCTTTTGCAGACACACAACGTAATATGACGCAAATATCAAACCATGTGCAATGTCCACCAAAACATTTATTTTTTTTAAAAAAGGAAAGGGGAGAGCAATTCACAATATCCCAGAATTCCTAGCTACAGCCCTGTACAGCAGAATGCTTTGCTTGAAAATTGTCCCTGATGTTTTGTTATATAATGCAATGACATTCATTCATTTTAAGTGTGGGCTACACATCCAAATAAATGTTTTATTGTAGAAATAGAAGAAGTCAAATCTGTCCATTCTATGCCTTCTGTGTTTTCTGAATAAAAGACATTTGGCATTTGACATAACATATAATCTGTCTTTCTCAGTCCAATTACTTATGCAATTACTGTTTATACTGGAATTATTATTCTCACTTTATCTGAGTGGTATTTAATAACAATGTACACTTTATCATTAAATTCTAAAAGAATGAAACATTTTTCATACATTTTTGTGCCCATTGCACTGGATTCCACCTTAAACATGTCTTTAACTCTTAGAAGGGTGATTTAGAGTGACTTTATACCCAAAATAATGAGGAAAAATAGCAAGAAGAGAAAAACAATTCTTCAATTGAGGTTTTAAAATGCAGCAACTTAAGCTGAAAAAAGAAAGGTCTTCCCATGGGAAAAACACTCAGTACTCAAAACTTAATTTTCTGTTTACAAAGATCTTAATTAATCACTATATTATACTGTGCCTACAGAATAGCTTTGTTGAGATACATTCACTGTGGAATATAAACTCTTTATTTTCATGACAATTTCAAGTTTGCCACATCAGCCTTTAATCCTCTTAAAAGTAAGATGCTTCACACACACACACACACACAGGTTTGTTTTTGTGAAAAGTGGGGACATCCCATAGGCGTAATGGTTTTTATACTGTACAGACCGTATATTCTATTGCCCTACACCAACCCTACCCCTAAACCTACCCCTTACAGGAAACATTGTGCTATTTCAGATTTTCAATACACTCCATTCTGTGTGATTTATAAGCGTTTTGAAAAGTGGGGACATGGGGTAATGTCCTGAAAAGTCACTTTCTCTTTGTAATACCTATGTCATACTTTTGTCATTATACAAATTGATGTCCTCATTTGTCACAAAAACACGCGCGCGCGCACACTACTGCAGAAGGTCAGGAGCAGAACGATAGAACCGCTCGGCTCCGAAGCGAAAAGCTGAATATGCGCTGCACCTGCTGCCTACTTATACTCATGCTGTGATCAGCAGCAGCTGGATGCAATAATCGGATGCCAATGTGCATTGGCTTGTTTAGTTTACACTCGAAGTAGATTGGTCCCTCTAAGCGAGATCCCAATTCGTCGGTCCTCCGACGTGACGTCGAGAGTGACCGACTGAAAGGGAACTGAAATGTTCCAAGACAGAAACGTAGCAAGGACATCGGTAAAAAAGCTTCGAGAATACTTTCTCATACTTTGCCATTTTGGAGAGTACCCAAGAACGTAATCAGCATTGTTTACGTTAGGAGTGGAAAGCTCGTGCATGAACGTAATCTGCAAAATGAAGTTGGACTGGACTGTTTTACCGAAGTCCTTACTACGTTTCTGTCTGGGAACATTTCAGTTGCGTTGCTGTCTATGGAGGGTCAGAGAGCTCTCAGATTCCATCAGAAATATTTTAATTTGTGTTCCGAAGATGAACGGAGGTCTTACAGGTTTGGAACGACATGAGGGTGAGTAATTAAAGACAGAATTTTCATTTTGGGGTGAACTAACCCTTTAAACGTTACATCCCTACTAACAACACAACATTCTGTAGTGAAAAGTGTTCTACCAGGTGTACATTCCTTTTCTGTCTTTTGTCAGATCACTTAGCAGTGACTAGACGTTTTAGCCCTCTCCAAGGACGTATGGTAAATGAGCTCATTATTATAAGTTATTATTTAACTTCAATAAGAATAAAATAAAGGAAATTAATCTGTCTGGCTACCGCACTATAACACAGCATGGCTCCTAACTCAGATTTATTATACTAGTGTTCAGTGTTACAGTGGCAGATCTCAGAAATCTGAATGAAGCTAAATTATACCTAGGTATAAATTATACTAACAACTTATTTCACAATGTAAAATACACACAAATAAAGTGGCCATTGAAAAGTAAATATCTTTTGCAGACACACAACGTAATATGACGCAAATATCAAACCATGTGCAATGTCCACCAAAACATTTATTTTTTTTAAAAAAGGAAAGGGGAGAGCAATTCACAATATCCCAGAATTCCTAGCTACAGCCCTGTACAGCAGAATGCTTTGCTTGAAAATTGTCCCTGATGTTTTGTTATATAATGCAATGACATTCATTCATTTTAAGTGTGGGCTACACATCCAAATAAATGTTTTATTGTAGAAATAGAAGAAGTCAAATCTGTCCATTCTATGCCTTCTGTGTTTTCTGAATAAAAGACATTTGGCATTTGACATAACATATAATCTGTCTTTCTCAGTCCAATTACTTATGCAATTACTGTTTATACTGGAATTATTATTCTCACTTTATCTGAGTGGTATTTAATAACAATGTACACTTTATCATTAAATTCTAAAAGAATGAAACATTTTTCATACATTTTTGTGCCCATTGCACTGGATTCCACCTTAAACATGTCTTTAACTCTTAGAAGGGTGATTTAGAGTGACTTTATACCCAAAATAATGAGGAAAAATAGCAAGAAGAGAAAAACAATTCTTCAATTGAGGTTTTAAAATGCAGCAACTTAAGCTGAAAAAAGAAAGGTCTTCCCATGGGAAAAACACTCAGTACTCAAAACTTAATTTTCTGTTTACAAAGATCTTAATTAATCACTATATTATACTGTGCCTACAGAATAGCTTTGTTGAGATACATTCACTGTGGAATATAAACTCTTTATTTTCATGACAATTTCAAGTTTGCCACATCAGCCTTTAATCCTCTTAAAAGTAAGATGCTTCACACACACACACACACACAGGTTTGTTTTTGTGAAAAGTGGGGACATCCCATAGGCGTAATGGTTTTTATACTGTACAGACCGTATATTCTATTGCCCTACACCAACCCTACCCCTAAACCTACCCCTTACAGGAAACATTGTGCTATTTCAGATTTTCAATACACTCCATTCTGTGTGATTTATAAGCGTTTTGAAAAGTTGGGACATGGGGTAATGTCCTGAAAAGTCACTTTCTCTTTGTAATACCTATGTCATACTTTTGTCATTATACAAATTGATGTCCTCATTTGTCACAAAAACACGCGCGCGCGCACATGCACATGCACATGCACACACACACACACACACACACACACACACACACACACACACACACACAGACAGAGTCAAATAGCAGCCAAATGTCCCTTTGCACTACAAAAGTACAGTAATTAAATTAATAAAGTGGGCCACTTTTTGTTAAACTTAATTTAGATACCTTTTTTTTTTTTTTTTCTCATTATCATTGTCAACTTTAAGGTCCAACTGTAATATTTTCATTTCAGTTCTTATAATGTGTTATTTGGAAGGTATATACCAATAAACATTTTGAGACTCCGGACAAAATCTGTTTTTAGGTAAAGTGGGCCATCTTTGATTTATCAAAAAGACATTTTCCTGTATCTTAATTAGAATTACAAACACACATTTCTGTATGTATGCATGTATGTGTACATTATGTATGTTTATTAAAACAAACTAACATAATCAACAACATATTTAACACACCCAAAAACATATAGGCTAGATTATGAGTAAAATTCATAAGTTCACTCAATTCATGCATAAAATTCAAAACAACTAATATAGAACATGTTGTGTTGACATAAATTTGATGAAATAACAGAATATTGATGAAAAGTAACATTAAAAATGTGACTATAACACATGCAACAAATAGACTAATTAAAAACTGAATAAGAGGAACATTTAAAAATACTACTGTAAAACTAGTAATACTAACAACAACAAAAAAAAAAACAGAAATTTTGGTAACACTTTCTATGAAGCCCGTATTTATAATACATTATAAAGGTATTCGTAAGGAATTATAATGAATGCATAATGCATTATAAAAAAA
>NW_015508712.1:10517-11005 GCF_001515645.1 Sinocyclocheilus grahami | reverse complement strand
AAACCTTATAATATGTTGTATCATCTCATGAATATTCATAAGAACAGTTTTAATATATTATAATATTTACTTATTTGTGGTTATAGCTTTTAAGAATATGATTTATAACACAATGAACACGTTGCATCCACTTTTACAATGGATTATATTTCTCATAGTTTATGTATATGATACATAGTAATGTATTATAAGTCTCATATCTTGCCATTTTTCTTATGCTACTTTACTTAAAGACCACTTATAAGTAGTAATAATAATAATAATAATAATCCAAATTTCTCTCAAACAGCCATAAAATCAGATCAGATGAATGTGTAATATGACACGTTTGCTTTGAACTATTTTTATTGTAATATCAGTTTGATTATTTTGATGGTACCCTTTAGATAGCTGTTGATAAGTGACTCTGCAACTACATATCAACTAGCTGTCATTAGAGTATTAGTATGTCTGCTACTGTAAATATATGCTAACACTTTATTTTGATG
>NW_015508712.1:8962-10507 GCF_001515645.1 Sinocyclocheilus grahami | reverse complement strand
TAGTATGTCTGCTACTGTAAATATTTGCTAACACTTTATTTTGATGGTCAACCAACAGATAAACTGATTATAAGTGTATTTGCAAGTACATCAACTTACTCTACCATACTAGATTACTATTTTCCTAATTAATGCTGTTCAGTTGCTTTGTCACAATCTGTATTGTTAAAAGCGCTATATAAATAAAGGTGACTTGACTTGACTTACTCTAATGAGAGTTAGTTGGCATAAAATGTAACCATATAAAACATTGCATTTTTTTCAGTTGGAGTATTAAGCTCACATCAATTAATTAACATTAGCTCCACAGGAAACACTCAAATAACACTCAACATCTAACCACTCACAAGCTGTACTAAGATACTGTGCAGATCTTAAATAAACAATGTCAAGATATGATACAGTCCATTATACTGTAAATTAAGTAGATTTAATATGGTGTTCATTGTGTGTTATAAATAATCATATTCTTAAACTTATAACCACAAATACGTAAGTATTATGATGTATTATAATTGTTGTTATGATTATTCATGAGTTGATATAACATATTATAAGTGTTTTTATAATGCATTATGCATTCATTATAATGCCTTAAGAATACCCTTATAATGTATTATAAATATGGGTTTCATAGAAAGTGTTACCCAATATTTTTATGACAAAAAGCTAAGAAAATGCTGTTAATAATAGAAAATGGTAGGAAGCTGAGAAGTGGAATGCAATGGGCATGAGGGAGCAGTGATTCACTAAAGTAGTAGTAAAGACATTCTGCCTTAAAGGGACAGTTCACTCAAAAATTGTAATTCTGTCATCATTTACTAACCCTCATGTCAATCCAAAGCTATATGACTTTATTTAATTTGTGGGAAATAAAATAAGCTTTTTTTGTGTAATCAGATAATATGTTTTTGAATATATGTCAATTTAGCGCTATCAACTTTCAGGCTAAAGATCCCTTTGTGAGAGGGACTTTGTTACATACTTCACATTATAAAATGAAGAGCTGCATTTTAGGACCGGCCTATAATAATATGCATGTAGTACCATATTAATGTATTTACCTATTTTAAAATAATAATTATTGATATTGCACATTACTTTTTTTTCATTTTTACTTAATACTCACATGGCAATTTTGCAGAATCAGTGGCTAATTCATATCAAATTTGTACAATCTCATTCATATGTTTTCATACAATCAGCTTACGCCCCACTGACAGTTAGGGTTAGGGATGGATATTCATGCTTAAGTGTGAGTTTTTTTTTTCTTTCAAAAATCATATTGTACGAATTCATACGAAATCACCAAATAATTAGGTTTTCTCATGAGATTGTAGCATTTGCTTTAAAAACACAAACAATTATTAAAGGGGTCATATGATGCCCATTTTCCACAAGTTTATATGATTCTTTAGGGTCTCAATGAAAAGTCTGTTACATAGTTTGGTTAAAATTTCTCAATGGTTGTGTAAAAAACACCTTTTTTACCCTGTCAAAAACAGCTCTTTTCAGATCAAGCCGTTTTGTAGCATTTTCCTTTAA
>NW_015508712.1:847-6629 GCF_001515645.1 Sinocyclocheilus grahami | reverse complement strand
GAGAGAGAGAGAGAGATTAAGTGTGTGTGAATTACCTGAGTCTGTGCGTCTCTCAACAGTGGTTGGCAGCAGTGTCTCTATTAATAACAGAAGTGTAAGTTCATCTGCTTCAAGAAGAGAGCCGTTATTACCTCGCCAGTAAGAAATTATTGATTTACTAATAAATTGGTCATAGCACCGCTGACAACACGTTTCTATGTGTGTATATGTTTTTGTGTGTGTGTGTATCCGTAATGTAGCTATGTTTGTGCGTTTGTAGAGATCGCGGCAGAAAGAGAGAATGTGCTTTCCGTACATAATTAAACGTAATTCTATGGCAAAAACATAAAAAAAATCCCTATTGTTTATTAAGTTTATTTGTTCTTTCAGTGTCGTTGTGGGGTTTGGTTCTTTTGCTGTTGTAGGCAATAAGGACCTTTGAAATAACTGAAATCATTTCGCAAAGTGATATGGACATGTAATGCGATAAAGACCTGATTCTACCTGGAACTACTTTAGTTGTGTTTCCCTGAAAATAAAGGTTCAAAGTGGCACATTCAGCCAGTTATTGACCAAATACTTATTTTCGACCATAATTTGCAAATAAATTCTTTAAAAATCCTACAATGTGATTTTCTGGATTTTTTTTTCTCATTTTGTCTCTCATAGTTGAGGTATACCTATGATGAAAATTACAGGCCTCTCTCATCTTTTTAAGTGGGAGAACTTGCACAATTGGTGGCTGACTAAATACTTTTTTTCCCCACTGTAAGCGGAGATGTTTTACCCATTTACAAACTGTAACAAATAAAAAATGTATGCAGGCACTAAAAAATAGTTTGATTCAATACAAGGGACAGTTAGTGTTACAATTGGTTAAATATTTGCATAAATACATTAATAATTTTACTAAACTGCATTTAATGTTCCCCCATTCAAAAAAGGCTTTTCGGGCACTTTCAGTAGACTGATAAAAGTGTTTCAGAAGTGATTTTATTGTTATATTTAAATATCTGAAACGCATCAGTAGATCAGTTTATGAACAGTGGTTGCAGTTTTTCATCAAAAAATTAGAACAAAAATAACTAAATAAATTAAAATGTACAGTAAAATGCACAAGTACTGTTTACCCTACATTACTTTTACCATACACAACTGAAATGATGTATATGATGCATCGTGAGTAAATGGAACCTGTTAGTGTTTGACATTCATTTATGTTTAAGAAGTTACTTGTTAAAATTACACTTTTTCATTGTACAATACATAATATACTAGCTCTGAAATATGAAATGCCACATCAGCGCAGCCTTAAACTTTGCCATTATCAATAAGCATGAATCTTGTGTTCTGTTCTGCTGAGGACGAGAAAATCACTAACCAAAACTAGCAGCGAGCTATTTAGCGATATTAAATTTCCATCTCGTTGTCATGAGAAGCACCACTTGTGCAGACACTTTTATCATCAATGGTAATACTAAGAAATTAAATACATCTAGGGAAAATTTTTTTTTTTAAATCAATCTGTGAACAAATCAAAGCATTCTTACTCTCCAGTTTAGAATAAAGGACAGTGACAGATAATGTTCTCTGCCTCATTAAATCTGGACCGAGCAGAGGCCAAAGGCAGGTCCCAGCTGGGCCCAGAGAACAAGAAAGACATATTCAAGCCAGTTCGTGCTGGTTCTCTATGTGAGAAACTCCTGCCAGGACTCAGATTAATTCACTACTAAAAAGACATTTCTCGCACTCTTGTGCCCTAAAAGCAAGACCAAATGTATGACGGGAGACCAAATGTATGATGGAAAGTACAAGTGGGTGGGTGGTCGGTCATTTGTGAGGAACAGGTATTGTATAATAGAAAACACAAATGATCTGCACATCTGTATCCGATCAGCTAGAGCCGCCTTATAATTCCTAGAAAATTCAGAACATTTGAAAAAACACCTGCAAGTGATAGTGAGAAGAAAAACACAGCCAGCTTATTTTTTTATTTGTATTTTTATGTTTTATTTATTCATTTTTATTTGTTTCCATTGTTCACCAGCTTAGTGTCTACTTCTCCATGTCATATCATTGGGTTTTCAGGCTCAACTAGAACAAAGGAAGAGAGAGCGAGAGTCTCCTCTGGTAATTTACTATTTAAAAAGCCATGACAGAACCATCTGAAACCCAAGGGAGTTTATATTAAAAGAGCAAAGTGATATATTCTTTTCAGATGACTGGTGGATGGCCTGGAAGTGTCTCATGTTGTTGTATTAGCATAATGAATAATGAGAGAGGCAGCAGAGCAAATCAGTAATATGAAACAAACGGTCTCATACGAAAGGATTTTACACATTTCCTCAAGGCCAAAGATTAAAATGAGAATTGGGCAGCACAGAAGGTATGTTGTCACTTAGAAAGAACAAAAACAATTGAGAGTAAAAGAGTTTTAGTAACATCCTTGGGTAGAGGACTGTGGTAGTCATACTGGCATATGGTAACTGAATGCGAAAGTGGTGAAAAAACATACATTATAAAACAGTTACTTCCAGTCCTCTATTCTGATTGGCCAAGCAGTGCTGATATGTAGTATATATAACATTTGTATACTCTTAAGTCATACTGTTGGATGTGAAGATTATCAGTCAATAACGATATAGTCTAAGCTTCGGTCTGTTCCTTACAAAAGCAGTTTCTACAACACAAGACATGTTTCATTGAAACCTATGGTACATAAACATGAAAAGTCCTTTATATATATACAGTATATATGTATATATATATATAGTTTTGTGTGTGTGTGTGTGGCTCTACAGAAAAAGGGAAAATGCACTTGAATGCATTATGAAATGAACTAACGGGCACATAATTATCTCACATGGCCAAATGTCTCCATTGCTGCAGCCAGTCCTCAAGCCTCTGAGATATAATGTTCAATCAGGTTCACAATGGGAAATCCTGCCCTGATCACTCTCATTTAAATCTCATCTGCTGACAAATCAGACCCAGGATGATAAACACTAGCTTGAGTCAAGTCACCCTATTATGCAGCTGTGATAAAACAAACATTCAGTGTACCTTACATAACAATAAGTGCAGAATGATTGACTGGATGTGATAAGGCCTTTTATAGTTTGTCAACATTATAGTTCAGTAATTTTTGTTTTCTCTGTAAGACATCGCCAATGTGAGCTGGTTTGCAATGTACTCAACTCAATTTCCAAAGTTTATTTTTGTTGCTGTTTTGCTGCTGGTTGTAAAAAGGCACTATACAATGAAGGTAAATAACAACAGAAGCAATTTTTGTAAATAATGTTTTCTGTCATTTTCTCACTCTTGTGTGAAAATTCCCTCAAGATGATTACCATTAGAGAACTGAGAAAATCTGTTTGCACTCTGTAAAACACTTTTTTTCTTTGTACTTTGGGTGTCATTTCAATATATTTCAGTCTTTTGATTTTAGTCCAAGCTTTCTTTTTCACTTTTTTATGGTCTCCTTTTTTTTTCTCAGATCAACCCCTTTTCATTTATTTACGATTGAATTTATTCCACAGGCAGTGCCAGATGTTTCTATGCTTCAGAAGACAGCAGGTGGAAGAATTTAAATTTTTAAGGAGGACATGTAGCCGCCCCGCCCGTCCAGGCCCCCGCCAAACCTGGTGGCAAGCGAAAGAGCAAGAGGCCCTGAGACGGGCAACCCAGAGGTGGAGGGACCTGCTCTTCGGGAGATGGTGAACATACCACTCCCTCCCCCGGAGGAGGGCCGGGCGGAGAATCTTTCGTTTTTTGTTTTTTTTCCGCCACTGACCTCTCGGTCGGTGCTACCCAAATACTCGACAAAAGAGTAATTTCCTCTACCTCTGGGTCCCCAGAGGGCACGCGGGGTTGTGGACGATCCAGTGTCGTATCACACTCACCCTCCTCTCTCGCCAGTGAGCAGCAGTGGGCGGATCGGGAGGATGAACCAACGGACTACCCACGCACCCTCTGCTCGAACGCATCTGAGTGTTACACACACTCAGACCCTGCCTCGGACCGGTTACGAGACGCCCGGGCCAGGTCCCTGCGTTCTTCCTTGCTGCCCCACTGCGGATATGCCTATAGTTCCGTTGGTACCACTTGCGTGGCATCTGGGAGCCTGGCTAGCGCGACCCAGCCCGTCTCGATGGCTTCTTCGAACCATCAGGCTCGGCTATGCAATTCAGTTTGCCTGGCGCCCTCCCAAGTTCAGGGGCATCCACTTTACTTCAGTGAAAGCAGCAGATGCCCCTGTCTTGCATGCAGAGATCACAGTCCTGCTGGCGAAGGATGCGATAGAGCCGGTCCCTCCAGCCGATATGAAGACGGGGTTTTACAGCCCCTACTTCATTGTACCCAAGAAAGGCGGTGGGTTACGACCAATCTTGGACCTGCGTGTCTTGAACCAGGTCCTTCACCGGTTACCGTTCAAGATTTTGACACAGGAACGCATCTTCGGGTGCTTCCGTCCCCAAGATTGGTTTGCAGCGATTGACCTGAAGGACGAGTACTTCATGTGTCGACCCTTCCGCACCACAGACCATTTCTGCGGTTCTCGTCCGAAGGACGAGCATATCAGTACAAGGTCCTGCCCTCCGGGCTGTCCCTGTCGCCCCGGGTCTTCACGTAAGTTGCGGAGGCATCCCTTGTTCCCCTGAGAGAACAGGGCATTCACATTCTCAACTACCTCGACGACTAGCTCATATTAGCTCAGTCTCAGGACAGTTGTGCAAACACAGGGACTTGGTGCTCTCGCACCTCAGCCAGTTAGGCCTTCGGGTCAGCTGGGAAAAGAGCAAACTATCCCCGACGCAGAGGATCTCTTTTCTCGGTATGGAGTTGGACTCGGTCGAACAGACAGCACACCTCACACAGGAACGTGCTCAGTCGGTGTTGAACTGCTTGAATACATTCAAGAGCAGGATGGCGGTCCCACTGAAACAATTTCAGAGGCTCCTGGGGCATATGGCAGCTACAGCGGCAGTCACGCCGCTGGGGCTGCTTCATATGAGACCGCTTCAGCACTGGCTCCAAGGCCGAGTCCCGAGGTAGGTGTGGCAACGGGTCCAAGTTACACCGGCCTGCCACCAAACCTTCCCCCCGTGGTCAGACCTTGCGTTTCTCCGGGCAGGAGTGCCCCAAGACCAGGTCTCCAGGCATGCTGTGGTTCACACGGATGCCTCAACCACCAGCTGGGGGACCACGTACAACGGGCTTGCAGTGTCAGGGGTTTGGACGGGGCCCCAAGTGCACTGGCACATCAACTGCCTCGAGTTGCTGGCAGTGCACCTTGCCTTGATCCGTCTCAAAGGGCACTTACGAGGCAAGCATGTACTAGTCCGCACAGACAACACTGTGACTGTTGCGTACATCAACCGACAAGGTGGTCTGCGCTCCTGTCGCATGTGGCAACTCGCCCGCCACCTCCTCCTTTGGAGTCAGAAGCATCTGAGGTCGCTTCGTGCTGTTCTCATTCCTGGGCTGTTCAACCGGGCAGCCGACGAGCTGTCTCGAGCTGCGCTTCCGGGAGAATGGCACCTCCATCTCCAGACGGTCCAGCTAATTTGGAGATGTTTCGGAGCCACTCAGGTAGACCTGTTTGCTTCCCCAGAAACCTCTCACTGCCAGTTGTTCTATTCCCTGACTGAGAGAACACTCGTCACGGACGCACTGGAACACAGCTGGCTGCGGGGCCTTAGCAAATATGCGTTTCCCCCAGTGAGCCTTCTTGCACAGATGCTGTGCAAGGTCAGGGAGGACGAGGAGCAGGTCCTGTTGGTGGCACCCTATTGGCCTACCC
>NW_015508712.1:0-757 GCF_001515645.1 Sinocyclocheilus grahami | reverse complement strand
CGTCCAGACCTCTGGAAACTTCATGTCTGGTCCCTGGATGGGACGTGGAGGTTCTAGGCGACCTGCCCCAAGAGGTAGTTGACACCATTACTTCAGCGAGAGCACCGTCTACGAGACACGCTTATGCTTTGAAGTGGAACCTGTTCGTTGAGTGGTGTTCTTCTCACCGAGAAGACCCCCGAAGATGCCCGATCAGAGTCGTGCTGACCTTTTTGCAGCAAGGGTTGGAGCGAAGGCTGTCTCCCTCCACCCTCAAAGTCTATGTTGCTGCAATTGCTGCTAACCATGACCCCGTAGAAGGGAAGTCGCTGGGGAACCATGACCTGATCATCAGGTTCCTTAGGGGGGCAAGAAGGCAAAATCCTCCACGGCCCCTCTCTATACCCTCTTGGGACCTGACTCTAGTGCTCACAGCACTACAGCAGGGCCCATTTGAGCCTTTGCAGACAGTCAAGCTGAAGTTTCTGTAAAGGAAAACTCTACTCCTGCCTGCACTGGCCTCCATCAAGAGGGTAGGGGACCTGCACGCATTTTCGGTCGACAATTCATGCCTAGAGTTCGGGACGGCCGACTCCCAGGTAAAAGGCCCTGGCCTGGCTATGTGCCCAAGGTTCCCAATACTCCCTTCAGGGATCAGGTGGTGAGCCTGCAACGCTGCCCCCGGAGGAGGCATACCCAGCCCTAGCTTTGCTCTGCCCCGTCTGAGCCTTAAGTGCTACGTAGACCAGACACAAAGCTTCAGGACCTCAGACCAGCT
>NW_015508711.1:18761-19934 GCF_001515645.1 Sinocyclocheilus grahami | reverse complement strand
TAATTAATGACAGAATTTTCATTTTGGGGTGAACTAACTCTTTAAGAACAGAAAATATTTAAGCAGAGAAAAGGAAAAAAATGAAGAGAAAACTATGTATAAATGGCTATATTTTGCAAAATAATCCACAGCATAAGAGTGCATATTTTTAGGCCAAAACCCAGAAGCAAGGTAACATTTTTGCACTTCTTGTTCCATCCTCTCAAAGTCTGTGGTGAACACAAGCTCAAGATATGTTCCCGTTTTATTTTACAACATAAAAAACACCAGTAATACTCACTTGTGATTTATTTAAAGCTTTTACTTGTCTTGAAAAAGTGGTTCCTAACAAGTGGCTAAATGGGACTACAGAGGTTGTTGAGGACATTAAATGTCATCGCACCGAACAGATAAACTCATCAACTCACTAGTCCACTTTTACAGCCTCATTGTGTTTAGAATCACGCTCTTGCGAACTATTCTACCTCGAACTTTTAGAAAATTGTTTTATATATAAAGACTGAAAGAGTTGTCAAAATCGTAATGATAGTGATGTTAAAGTCATGAAATCAGGGTGTAGTTCATGTAAAGCCTAGATTTAGCTTTTACTTCTGCCGATTGTATTTAGGCTTCAAAAGTCATAAAAATTGTGCCTATTTTTTGAAGATTATCATGATAAACAAAGCACGTAAGAATCATAAACTTTTGTTAGTCACAGAGCTTATTTTTGGCAATAATCCAAAAGCCAATGGAAAAATCAGATTGGGTTTTGGACAAAGGAACCAGGTTGATACTTACGTACAGGTTGACCAACAAAAACACATCATCACTGCAGCACTATTATAAATGCTCATGCATGACATCACCATTCCAATAGTTCATATGAGGGTTCCAGAATTAGTAGGCCATTGGTTGTAAACCCACTCTTACACACAACAAATGCAACAAACAACAGATGGTTGACATTGTGTTCGGATGACAATGATAAACATGAAAGAATGAGAGTAAGAGAGAAATGCTTCTAGCAAGACGGTGAGCACTAAGTTAAAAACACAATACACAAAATGACACACCTTTATTCCAGGAAAACAGCCGCTGTGGGTAAAGCCTGCTGTGCTTGTATGCAAAGTTCAAAGTCCTAACCCTAACCCTAACAACCAGATCAAGACAGAACGTGTGGGCTTTTTTTTTTTT
>NW_015508711.1:12792-14127 GCF_001515645.1 Sinocyclocheilus grahami | reverse complement strand
TTTTTTTTTATTTTTTAAGTTGGACTGTTTTGCTACGTAAAACGCAATGCTCGTGACACGACCCTAAAAAAGCAGTTTTCAGTTTGACGCATATGTAGCCATACAGAAGCAATTCAATCTGCAAACAGAACGCAAGACTTGCGCAAAGAAAGATGTACGAAAACACCCTCGTTCATAAAGAAATGGATTGTAACGGTCTAACATTAACGCAACATACACATAGAAAGTGCACGATTTCCCGTTTAATCATTACCAATGAACGAATGAAGCCTTTAATATTAAAGCTTCTGATACTGAAACCATACCCCTGCTCTTTTCCATGCTATTCCTCTGCTTTTGTGCGAGCTGGGTCCGAGTTCTTTAAAGCCCAGGGATTCGGGTGCGGCTGGGAAATATGAGTCTGAGAACAGGGTCCCTCCGCTGAGACACTGGCTCCTGAGCGCCTCAAAGTCCTGGTTGAGGTATTTGGTGGCATTGGCGTTAGTTCCAAACCCTGCAGCCTGCGCTCTCTTCTTGGCCAGGGTAGAGGCGACTCCCGACATTTTCCACTTCTGAAGAGCCCCAAAAAAATCTGAGAAATGTAAAAATGTCTTGATCCTTCAACTTAGTTTGCTGTGACTCTCCGCCCCAAACTTTCCAGGCGTGGCCAGGCTGCCATCAGCGCATTATTGCGCGCTTTTACGCACACAGTGAAGAACAGGAAGAAGTGCGCGTTAATATATAAATACACTAACAGCTGTCGCTGCGAAAACAATAACAGAACGTTACCATGTCTGACTGTTCACGAGTTGCATTTAGTATTATAGGCCTGCTACAAAATAAATATGAACAACTATTTGTGTTTTAAAGAAAGTTATTTATTGTTTAGCCTACATGAAATAGCCTGTTTTATCACAATGACTACATTGGCAATGGCATGTGGGGAAACAGCGATGTCAATTTAATTTTCAATTAATAGTGGATTTTGGAGTGTAAATAAACTACTTTTGGGAACTTACATTCGTTCAGACATGTTCGTTTATTATGACATTTTCTTCCTAACGGTAGAGATGAAGATCAAAACTCGATTAGCTGCACAACAGCGCTATCTGCTGGATTTTAAAGTCGGGTCAGCCCGAGGTTGCGTTTGTAATCGGTTGGATATTGCACCGTTGGCACTAGAAAGAACTTCGAAAACAAAACCTGGATTTTCTATTCTTTCTTTGTCGCAGCAGCAATCCCAATAAGCAAATGAAATTAATCTATGCCAACGCTTAATTAGCTCTGCAGGTAAGTGTTTCAACTAAATTAAAAGAAGTTAACACACACACACACACACACACACACACACACACA
>NW_015508711.1:10223-11495 GCF_001515645.1 Sinocyclocheilus grahami | reverse complement strand
TGGCAACCACATGTGACGACCCCGGGCTGGACTCCGCTTCGTCTATGGTGAAAACCGATCCGGCGATCCACAGCGCAAAGTTGATGTATTCCCTCAGCGACCAGCACGGATCAGCTCTAGGCATGACGAAGCAGATATCGTCCTCTTTTGGAAGGCCAAACAAAGTAGCTTCGCTTTCACAACGAAACACACAGCGCTTTACGACATGGCTGTAGCGTCAACAATACTACAGCGAGAATAAAAGTTACGCCTTCTTTGCGTGAACATTTGGGCGGCGTTATGCAAATCTTCCCACATCGTGACGTAGACATGTGGGGGCGTGTTAGAACGAGCCGTTTTAGGTAGGTGTGGCTGGCTCTTAACTTTTATAAAGAATATCTCTTTGGATTTGAGACTTTAGTCTTTGCAACTTTACAGATCTTCTTTATGCACCAAGAGCTTGTAACACTTCAAAGAGAAAGAAAAAATTGAAATCGCATCATATGACCCCTTTAATTTTGGCAACCTTTTTGCGATAGAATTTCTACAGCCTCTATAATTTCTTCAACAAAAACATATGGACATCACAACCACAAAAAGTAACATGGTTTTATTGCAGTAAAACTACTTAATATTCTTTTGTGTGATTTCTGAATGTATTAATAAAATCATAGGAGGTAACTATTTAAATTTTTTTTGAACCTATGTTTTATTACACTGACTGCTCTTAATTTACTTATGGGTTGTTAACTAATTGTTTATTTAGAAGTGCACTCAGTAATTCTTCAGTGACTAATACCTCCTGCTTCATTTAATGCGATGATGAAGCAGTTTTTGATTTTTGATTTAATTTATTATTGTTCATTTTGATAGTATTTAATCTTTTAAAATGTTGTATTTAATATGTGTAATTTTAGTTTGTATTTTTTTGCCATAGTAGTTTTTTTTTTTTTTTACTTCCATAATATTTGGTGGAGGGAGCACAACAATACAAGTCTGCTTAGGGCACCCATTTGGCCAACAGCGGCCCTGAATGTGGCCACAAATTAGCAACAAATTCTTAATTCCTGGCCAAGATATCTTGTACAAAATATGTAGATACTGTGCAATTTTTTTTTTATCAGTCTTTACAGATCGCTTAATCATGCAGTCTAGTTCATAACCACCAGAGGGTGAAATTTAACAAGTATAAGCTGACATATTCAAGTGAGATACTCCTTTACAGTATATTGCTAAAAGGATCAGACTTTAAATTTTAATATATATATATATATATATATATATATATATATA
>NW_015508711.1:3830-6583 GCF_001515645.1 Sinocyclocheilus grahami | reverse complement strand
GTTTGTGAATTAGGTCTGGTTTTCTATATAGAGAGTATATTTAAAAGTTGTAAAAAGGTTTAAAATATTTAAAATCATTTATTTAAGAAGTAGTGTGTTTGGTATGTAAAAGTATATAAACGGTTAAATATCTGTTGTCTACTTGTATGATATTCTTTGTTAATTTAAAAAAGAACATTTTTGTATGCAAGTTTTGCTTGGTATTTTTGATTCTATTTGTTAGTGCTCTTACAGTGGTGTTTGTATTTGTCTAAAGGTTTTTCACCTGCTTGGCTAATGACTGCTTGACTAATGACTGGCTGATTGATCACTGCATCAAAACAAATCTGAAAAATAAAAGAAAGCAAGTATGGTCAATGAGTGGAGTCCGGTGGAATTCTTGTAGTGGGCTGTCTTATCAAGTGGGAGAGTTCTGCACATTGAAACTTTGTAAATGGTGAAACCACTTGACACTGTTTTGAACGGTATTTTATGCTAAACAGTTGTGTACAATGTATTTTTAATTAATTTTAATTGTTTAATCCTGCCTGGCAAACAAATGTGATTCTTAATTTAATCTGCATTATTCTTAAATCATTATTTCAAGTGGAGTCTGGTATTACCGCAAATCTGTGTTCAGACTAGATCATACAGAAGCCTCAATTAATGGAGCATGGGGCACATCATTTGAGACCTTTTCGATTTCTGACTATCACTGCCTTAGTAAGTTGCAGTTTTCGTGAATATACAAAAACTGTTTTGTTATGAGCAAGCAGAGCGAGGCCGACTTAAAAGTAGATATTCACCCTGCATCCTCTAAGATCAGATCTGATGAGTTTGTGTCCGTGAGGCTGCGACCGGCCAGTGTAAGTTCTCTGTGTGATACCTGGTCCCTAATGAACGAATAATTGAAAGTATGGGATACCCAGAATAATCAAAGATTTAAATTAAATCACAACTAATCTCATGATCAGCCGTTATATCGGAAACATTGTAAAATTAGAAGTAATTTACAATCGGAGTCAGAATAAAATTAGAAACCAAAATTGTATTAAATTAAGATGATTTTTGCAGAAGCGCAAGTAAAAGACCTCCACAATCATTATACCTTTGCCCACGCCATTGGATTCAGTCGTTGGGCCAAGTGGGTGGACCTTACAAAGTGGTGATGATCCCTCTGTGGTCACCCGTCTCCTGTTGGCGAGGGTCTTTTCAGCGCAACATTCAAAAGTGCTCCAGAAAGAGGTCTGAGCTGCTGTAATAAGTCAATTCTTAATTTCCTTTTTTAGAAGTGTTGAGGGAAAGCTTAGACACACCCTATATAGACACATTTGTAGAATGAGTCGGAATACTCATGTTAGACTGGAGACCGTAGAAATCCGGTGGGGCTCAAGAATTAGACGAAACCACATGAATTGACAAATTGCTGACATGATAGCAGCAGAGTAGATAAAGCACGAAGTCTCTAGAACCAAAATTAAGATCTCATAAGAGATGGACATTTTAAATTGGAACAACATCATCCAAATTGTATTCTGGTACTCAACAAAGGGCTGTAAATTGCAACTGAAATTCTGATAATAACAACTTTCCTGTCACTATTGCTTATTGGCTGTGCTGCAATATCTTTGCAACACAGGGAAAAGCAAATATTTATGTTCAAGGAAATTTGTTATTGGATTAACTAAAGATATAATTAAATTCTCACTAGAACCTTGTATGTGAAAGTGAAGTTGGGCAAGACGAAGTGCAATAAAATTAAAAATGGAAATCTAATCTGCCAAAAATTATGCTTCAGTCCCAGAGAACTACTGCTGCCATGCAGAAGTCCCAGTGATTGTAATTCAAAGAAGAAACCTTAAACTCAATCTAAAACTTGTAGTCAATCAGCTCAAAAGGGAAATATTTATGACTAATTATAACTGGTTATGATTAATAATAAATATTTAGATTATATCTTCGAATTAACTGTAGCAGAATCAATATTACAATTACTTGATCTCCATCCACCGAGCAGGCAATATAATTGATCAATTCAAGGAACGATTATTTTCCTGGCCAAGGAAGAATAAATTGTCGTCCTTTATGCAGTGCTAGCAGTAATTTAACAAATGTTCAAACATTCAATGACTTCGAATTGTGAGCAGCAAACAGAGACAATCAGTTGTGAATATAAGGGATTTAATAAATGAAACTATATCTAACATATAACTAAGCAAAACACACACGTATATATACAGAATGAAACGAAGTAAGGAAAAGAGAGAGGAAAGTAAATGAATGGCAGCATTTCACATCAATTTTAGACACAACCTTTGAGAAACATCAGAGAATCAAAAATCACCTTAAAAGGGGCTGAGACTTAAACACGCATCTAAATAATTGTAAACGGTTACTTGCATTGGTTTCGATTGCTGAACAAGTGTCCTGATGCGGTAGACAATGGAGGTCTTTGATGAGTTCGTTAGGAGTGAGCTGGAAGTTTTACTTCTGGTTCTTCTGAAGAAGGAAAAGTCCACAGCGACTAAAGTTACTTGAAGATAAAAACTGCCGGAAAATAAAAACTCAAGAGGAAAGTCTTGAAAGTCTTGGAAAAGTGTTGTCTCAAACGAAGAGGGTTTCTGAGCAAAGATTATTTCGGGCTAATCACTTTTGAGGGTTCCTATTCTGGGTGGACTGGCCAATACCAGGCGTGAATTTTTGAGCAGGAGAAGTTTCCTTTGTTTCCCTTTATGGCCCATTTGCATGTTTTATGGCCGGTCTGGAATTTCTGC
>NW_015508711.1:2059-3012 GCF_001515645.1 Sinocyclocheilus grahami | reverse complement strand
CCAAACCAGCTCAAAGATGAGGACAACAAAGCTCTTAGCCTGGGCTACACAGTAGAGGATGACATGTTTCATGTCATGGTTAGAATAAACTTTTCAAAGAGAAAGAAAAAAATGAGACTTGGCCAGGACCTTGTGTTGGGACAAGTTAGAGCTCAGACGCCACACCCACTAACACGACGAGAGTTGCTCAGTCAAGTTTCTGGTCTGTATGACCCAGTCGGTCAGACAACACCTGTAAAGCAGAGAGGAGCTATTTTGGTCCGAAGAGCATTTCAAGAGGCCAAACCTGGAGGTAGCACCATTAAAGAGACATGGGACCTTGCATTATCTGACAAACTTCGAGAAGATGCCATTGACCTTTTTGAAGATTATGTTCAATTGCACAAAGTTAGGTTTGCAAGGGCTTTAACCTTTAACTCCAGCAGGCATGTCTGCTGAACCTAATGCAATTACCTTCTCTGATGGCAGTGAACATGCCTATGATGCTGTTCTGTATTTGTGGTGGCCCTCCGATCAAGGTTCAACAGTGAGACTAGTGGAGTCTAAAGCCAAATTGACCCCCCTAGACCACAAGGGGGAGGTAGTCAAGGCAGAGTTGTGTGGGGCAGTCTTTGCCGCTCATTTAAAGAAGTACTTTGAGCAAAATGGCACAATTCAGGTTAAACAATGGTACCATTTCATCGACAGTCAGACAATCCTTGGTGCAATCCAGCGTGAGAGCTATGGTTTCCAGACTTTTTTCGCCAACAGGATTGGAGAGATCCAAGGCAGAACACGACTTCAGGACTGGTGGTGGGTCCCTGGACCACTGAATATCGTCGACATTATTACTCGAGGGGCTGGTCCAAAGCACTTGGAGGTAGATTCAGAGTGGCAGCAGGGGCCAAGGTTTCTGAATCTACCAGTCAATGAGTGGCCAATTAAATCTGCAAAAGATGTGACTGCAACTGCTC
>NW_015508711.1:1418-1770 GCF_001515645.1 Sinocyclocheilus grahami | reverse complement strand
AAGGAAGATGTTGGAAACCCTAAAGTGGGAGGCAGTTCCATCAAGAGGAGTTATCACTGTGACTGAACGTCAAGATGCCTTAAGAGATCTTTTCTTGGCTGCACAAAGTGGCGTGACCTTTCCAACCACTACTATAGATCGACTGGTCGTCTATAAAGAGCAAGAGTCTGGGCTGCTGGTTTGTGGTGGAAGAGTCCAGAGCTTCAAAGAAGACAAAGTTGGTGTTCCTCTTCTACCTTACAGCGCATGGATTTCAATATTGCTGGCTCGTGAGGCTCACAATGAGGGCCATGAAGGAGTGGCTGCAACTTTAATGAAGATGAGGGGAACTGCGTGGGTCATTAAAGGAAGA
>NW_015508711.1:0-417 GCF_001515645.1 Sinocyclocheilus grahami | reverse complement strand
GTAGTAGACTAACACATTAGCAGACAACAGCAGCAGCATTAATGTGTCCTTTCTTTTCTATAAGCATTTAAATGCCCGTGACAATATCTAGCTTGTTTTCTTTAGTCTTGAGGCATCAAACATGTTTTACAGCACTGCTCATCTCTGACGCTGATCATTCGGCTTCAACATCTGATCATTTGCTGAACAGCGACCCCTGGTCACAGTATTCACTAGGTCACCGATTTCGGCACAAATTTGGCCTCGCTGGTGACGGCACTGCCGCTGAAGACGCTGCATGGTATTTGGACGCATCTGCCCTCCACCGAAGTTAATGGGAAGGATTGGCGTATCATATGCACGCAAAATTGGACTTTGGCGTATGCATTACAAACAATTGGAAAGTGTAAAGTCGTGTTATTTATACGCAGATTAATG
>NW_015508710.1:19109-19946 GCF_001515645.1 Sinocyclocheilus grahami | reverse complement strand
GGAACAGAACCTTCTGCAGAAGAAAAACAATCATCTGGAGAGGAAGATTGAGAGACTACGAACTGAGCGACAGCACCTGAGAGAGACTCTGACACAGGTATGTGCACGACTCACAAAGGGACCATATATTATGATGTCAGTATGATTCATATGCGTGATTACTGTATATATTTGGCCATCACCAGGTTGAGCTGGAAAGGGGGAAACTGAGGCATCAGCTGTCACAGACAGAAGCTGGAGTTCTGGTATGATGGAGAGAATACATTTGCAATACATTTGTGTTTTGTTCTGGTTGTCTTTCTGTGATGGATTGTCACAGAAGTACCCAATATTTGTTAGTAGAATATATATATATTTTTTATTACAATATATTTTTGTTAGCTTTAACAACCAGTGTTGTTTTCGTATTATTTATATACTTCTATAATATTTATTGATATTTTGATTAGCTTTGAATTTCCATATATTTATATTTTCAGTTTTCTTTTTTACTTTTTAATTTGATTTTTCATTTTTATGTAACTTGTGTTATTTTATTAGGTTTTTTTTCTGTTTTCTATGTTAATATTTATATGTAGCTTTACTTAGTTATATTTCATGTAGTTGCCAGGGTAGCATTTATAATGTTACGTTTTCTGTTATCTAATATTTGTTTTAGTTTTATTTTAGCTGTGTTTCATTTACCGAAAACGTATATATTAGTTTTAGTCAACAATAATAATGCTGTTAGTAACATGCTAATACCAAACTTTTTTATTGCAATCAGTTGTTTTATGTGTCTTTTAAGTGTTAATTGCAAGTGAAAAGCAAAAATAGTTCAATATTGTGCTGTGTAGG
>NW_015508710.1:18882-19099 GCF_001515645.1 Sinocyclocheilus grahami | reverse complement strand
GCGAGTGGACTGAGGAGGGAGCTTGTTTTGATCCATAGAATATTTACTCTTTTAGTGCAAAAAAGTGAGGTCAATCTGTTTTCATGACATGTTCCCTTTAAACACTCTCCAGTGAATTTTTCGTTTACGTTGAATTGTTTTGGGCAATATTAATAGGAGAAAGAGCTTGAATCGAAGGCCCAGTCCATAAATGAAGTGGAGACAGACTTGGCAGTGC
>NW_015508710.1:16592-18066 GCF_001515645.1 Sinocyclocheilus grahami | reverse complement strand
ATTTGTATTTTGACACACAACGTGGCCTCAAAACTTAAACCCAATTTCTAGGTTCATCATCTTCGTCTCACGTTGGCCGTGGACCATCAGCACAGGGCAGAGTTCATAGACCGCTCTCTAAAGAACAGCCAGAGTCTGATGTCCCTGAGACAAGATCTGAACGAGTCTCTAGCTGCGGTGTCCCAGCGGCCCGTCCCCGCAGTGCTGGAGTCAGAGACACAGAGGCTGGACAGGAGCATCAGAGAGGAAGAGCTCCGATTGTCTCTCAGCCAAAGCTAAAGATATGAAACTCCTCGATGTCTTATGACTATTATATAGTTCATTTAACACTATATTTTTGCACTTAATATTAAGTAATTTCTGGCTGTGAGCCTACGATTTATTTCACACTCAGGGTCTGAAACTGTTTTACTGTTACTTTGCATTTAAAAAAAAGCATTTCAATAGGTTGTAAATCATTCTTAAAATGCTAATCCGCTACAAAATATCATCTTAAGGCATCTATTTTAACTATTGGCAAAGGTCAGGTTTACGTCTGTCAGATAATTTACAGATCATTTTACAGCTGAAAGCTTTGCGGTCGTGTTTACAATACTTTTCAAAGCTATTCTGTCAGTGTTATGTGTGCAATATAAGCAATCTGTTTAATGAAATGTAATACTGTGGGTTATTTTTTTTATCTTCATTTTTTTAAATAAACTAGATTCAAAATCACATTTTTGGATATTGAGAAAGCCCAGGGTATTGAGTTTGATTCCCAGGGAATGCATAAACTATTAATACTATACACTGAATGCAACAAAAGTTGCTTTGAGTAAAAGCGAAATGCATAAATATACTGTAAGTACTTTTACAATATTTGTTACAGCATGCACACCATCAGATCTGTGTGGTATGTGTGACGGCTTCTTTTGAAAGTCAGTCAGCATCTTAAAATCAATTACAGAGCACTTGAATTTAATGACAGGGTTATGTAATTTAAAGGCTCTCAAGCTCTTGTGAGGCCTTGTTGCTTTACCCCAGATGAACTGTTACAGTGTTAGTCACCAGGGGGCGCTGTTTGTATGGAAACATTGTGTGGCTTCAAGTCACCCACATAGCTAAACCTTCCACATCCTTGTCGTAGTCTAATCTTGCTCAACTTCAACCGCAATCAAAGTACTCCCTTCCTCTTCAAAATCCCAAATAAAGAAATGACTAGTAACCTTTGCTTCTAACATGTGCTGGCCCGTCATCTGACTGAGATGGACAGTATTTTTTATTTTTTTTAATGCTTTAGTGACAATTCACATACAAATTGACAATAAAAGCAAAAATGTCAAGAAATTCAAAGAAACAATGATTAAAAAATAAATAAATAATGCAAATTAAGGAAGAAGAAAAAAAGAGGAAAAAAACTAAATCAACAACAACAAAAAAAGAACTAAATACAGAGGGGTATTGAGAACAAATCCATATCTCTAACTACAAAATA
>NW_015508710.1:10827-11527 GCF_001515645.1 Sinocyclocheilus grahami | reverse complement strand
ACAACTGTTTTCAACATAGATAATAATCAGAAATGTTTCTTGAGCCCAAACCACAAATTACATTTTACAGTATATTCAAAGAGAAAACTGATATTTTTAATTGTAATAATATTACCGATTTTACTGCATTTTTTATTAAATAAATGCAGCCTTGGTGAGCAAAAGTGACTTCTTTTAAAAACATAAAAAAATCTCCTGAACCTGAACTTTTGAACAGTAGTGTAGATGAATGTAAAGGAATACAACAAAAGTTAACCAGGCAGCTCTGATGAGAAACAGAAAAGCTTGTCAATGTTGATTTGTCTGTATAAAGTCCAAGACCACTGGGACGAATAAGAGCCAGCAAAGTATAACCCAAACATCGATGAGTGCATCTTGAAGTTGAATGGAGAGCATGATTGTGAGATAGAGAATAATCCTATTGGGAATATGCAGGATTTACATACAGCATATGCATTTCAAAACTCAGGATTTGTAATAGCACAAAGCACCACATTTTTTTTTTTTTGATTGTGTCACTTTTACAATACTGTAAACTAACTTGATCGGGTAGAGTGTTAGATGGAAATACCATGATCCACATTACTGAAGGTTTACCATATTCAAATACTATGGTATGTACATGGTACTTCAAAGAATGACAGTCCAGTGGTATTGCAATGATACATGTTGGTAGCGCTCTTTGTTTTGTCAGTATTTT
>NW_015508710.1:6807-10680 GCF_001515645.1 Sinocyclocheilus grahami | reverse complement strand
GTAGAAAATGGCACATTCACATCTCCCATATAGTCCATCTCTAGAATGAAAGCTTCTTAACAAATTCCTTTCAGTTCTGCATCATCGCCATACTAATTCTCCTTAGCTAAAGTAATCGTGCTGGGGTCACATATTCCACCATCATCTGTCCAGCAAACCCACATGTCCTGTGAGGAACGCAATTTTAGCTTAGTTTGAGGTTGTGACTACAGAGGTAAGACCACACAATGAGGTTACAATGGAGACAGACACAGTAATTAAAAGTGTGGTCTTGTCCAACCATGCTGCTGAACCGGTTCGAGGGCTCATCACAAGCTCATTTTAAAGCCGTTAGGAGCTGCCACAGTGATTTAGATCAGAGTTAGACCCTGGACGGGTAGTTAGTTTCAGTTGAAGGAGTTTAGCGCAGTAATGTGCCGCCTTTAGGCTTGGGCCCAACCAGGATGGTTTGTCGAGCATGGAAAAGATTAAGATGAAGGGGAGGCTGTGCTGTGTGTGAGCGTCATTACCTCGTCTGTGGCCGCTGTGAGAGCATAAAGCTATGGATCTTTTGCCACTCTGCTAAGCCCATCAGCACTCATTACTCACACATACTCACATATGTGTAACATGACCATTAAGGCTCTGGCGATAGTTCGTATGCAGTATTGGCACTTTTTAGAGACGACATGCCGTGGTATGAGATTCTAGCTGGGCCATGAAGAGAGATATTGTGTTCTTGATCAAGGACGTTCTGTGGAGCATCCAGTACTGTGCATCAATTGCTGGATAATGGGCTGTTACCAATTTTGCTAATGCTTTTAACTTGGTACAGTACTGTACATACTAATACTGTGTTTTTAAACATGTATCATGACATTTTGTGTACATGTACCATGACAATACTGTGCTTTTAAATTTTTTTTTAACATATATCATGACAGTACCATGTTTTTGGACATGTACCATTATGACAATACCGCGGTTTTTAGTCGGGAATCTTTGTTTGTCCATTTATTCTTGAAGGTACCTTGGAAAAACCACATAAATAGTTGTACAAGAATATGATAATAATCATCATATCATGGGTCTTCAACAGGGGGTCTGCAGTGGCTAATTAATTTTTATTCGTAAACTCATTTTTTACTAAAATTAAAGTATTTGTTAAACAAAATTTAATAGGCTATTATTGAGTTAGCCTTTAACTACATTTTTAAAAGCATTAAAGTTTTAAATTAATAAGTTATCTTCTACTAAAGTTAAAAAGGTAGTTCTCCCAAAAATGAAAATGTATCATTTACAAGCTGTTCCAAACCTGTATAATTTTTCTTCCTTCTGTGGAATGTAAAAGAAGATATTTTGAAGAATGCGTGTAACCAAACAGTTGATGGTCCCCATTGACTTCCATAGTATAGAAAAAAATACAATGGAAGTCAATGGGGACCAGACACTGTTACCCACATTCTTCAAAATATCTTCTTTTGTGTTCCTCAGAAGAGAAAAGGTCATTAGTATTAGACTCTACTATACACACATTATTTTAGGCCAGGCTTAATGTGCGATCATTTTTATTCAAAATATAACAGGAGTTCCTTGCTCCATCTCTGTCTTTAAAAAAAGTTGAACTCCCCACCCAGTGTATGTCAGAAATCTTTAGTATTACCATTTGATCCCATCACGCTGTGCTTTTTTTTGTTTTTTGTAAGAATGTGCTGCTGTTACTACTTGAAGGTGGTGCTCTGGTTTTCACATTTCTTTCTTTTATCGCGCTGAAGGGGTTAACATAAAATTATACACGGGGAAGTGTGACGTTGGATCCCATTCTGTAATTACCCAAATATATGATTTCAAACGTCTGGTCTTAATATCATTTCCTTTGAGGTTTTTCGTCACTCTAATTTGAGCGTTTGATGAGCAAAGATAATTATCTCCGCGGAATAATAAAACGAGCACAAATTAGCACAGACGTGACACTCTTTGATATTTCCTCATATTTTCTTTTAAGCACACCGTGGTCCCACTGCAGCGGCGTGTTTGTTGCCCTGTGACTTACGTGTTACCCCCCTCCCCGTCTGCGTCTGCGAGTTCTGTCGGCCTTAAGGAATTTGCCCGTCTGTCTGTGGGGGAGGGCAGGAAGTGGGAGTTGGCTGTCTCACTGTGTCAAGCATTTCCACGTTTTTTGATTTGTACTCTGATAGCGCTTCAGTATGGGTGTACTGTATGCATGTGTGCATTGCGTGTGTGCGGCACTGCTCAGCATGGTATTGCATGTCATGTCAGCTTGGCGTCTGCGTTTCATGCTGCGAGTATCACATATATACAGCTGTCCGTAGCGTGACACTTGAAAATAAAGCAGCAAACGTATAGATTTTCTCTTATTGAAGTTCTCAGTTGTTTTTCGAAGCGCATTTCCGCTTATGTGTGTTTTGCCATTTGTGTGATCGGGGTCTAGAGTGTGTAGCCCTTTACTAGCAGGATTTAGACTAAACAATGTGTCTCTCGTTGGCTCCAGGGCCAGGCGGCTGAGTAGGGGGAGGAAAGACAGAGAGAGAGAGAAAGACATTCCCTTGCGGTGACGCCAAACCCCCCTCACACATTTACACAGTGCCCTCCGTCTGCAGCTGAACTGATTGAATCTGAGACCCCTCCTCTGATAGACTCCCCCTCTTCCAAATGCAGTTCACACACTAATTGAAAAATAATTTCACTTGAGGAATGTAATGTGGCCCCTTTACAGTTCTCCACGTTGCTTCGGGGGGCAAAACACCCTATTCCAGATCTCATTTCGATCTTGTTCTTTTTATGTGCCTCTAATCGCTTGGTTTCTAAGCGCCGCTTATTTCTGTGTTATTATTTTCCTTGCTTACTCCCATCATAAAACTACAACTCCGGTTTATGGAGTCTTTGTGGCGTTTACAGTCCTTCAGAGTTGGATGGCGCACACCAGTGCTTGATGTGAGCTGATGCTCACTGCTACATGGCTCTGGCAATTCTGCATCATGCTTTTTACAGTAACTGTAATTGTTTTTACATCTATCCTTGCTCGACAAAATAGTCTTTGTGTTGTGAGAGCAACAGGGCAGACTGTTTAGTCTTGCAAAGTGTTGACTGTTGTCATTAAAACAATTGGATTATTATGGACTTTAGTCAGGGTAGAAGGCATATGTATGATGCGAGTGAATTGGTATCTAGTTTGCAGCTAACCTCCTTAAAATAATTCCTAAAGGATTCAACGCTATTTAGTTTCTAAAATGATTAAATGATTTGATTTGGACCTTTGCAAACTAGTTGTTAATACAGTTGCTCATTACCGTCCATCCAGCATTTCATGATGGTATTTGGCATATTAGAATGATTTCTGAAGGATCCTGTGACACTGATGACTGGAGTAATGATGCTAAAAATTCAGCTTTGCCATCACCGGAATAAATTACATTCTAAATTCTATTCAAATAGAAGATGGTTCTTTTAAATTGTAATATAATTTCACAATAACACAGTTTTTACTATATTTGCAGCCTTGGTGAGCATAAGAGACTTATTTTGAAAACATAAAAAAATCTTACCTGCCCCAAACTTTTGAATGGTAGTGCATGGCTGTGTGGAGTTTGCATGTTCTCCATTTTTTGTTGGTGTGGGTTTTTTTCCGCATGCTGTTTTTTCCCCACAATCAAAAGACATGCATTGGACAAAATAAATTGCCCGTATGTGTGTCTGTGTGTGTGCGTGTGAGTCCTGAGATGGACTGGCCAGGGTGTCCAGGGTGTTCCCTGTCTGTGGCCCAAGAAGCTGGGATAGGCTCCAGCATTCCCACAACCCTACTGAGGGTAAGCAGTTCAGAGAAAGGATGGATATTAAAGGGTTAGTTCACCCAAAAATGAAAATTCTGTCATT
>NW_015508710.1:1749-4086 GCF_001515645.1 Sinocyclocheilus grahami | reverse complement strand
ATCGCGATACATATTGATATTGAATTATTGTCCAGCCCTAGTCAAGCGCTGCTATTTTTTTGCACAAATCAAGCAGAGATGAAAGAAATCTCCTTTGGACTTACATTTATCGCAATTCCTCTCCTGCACCGACATACTGTGGTAAAGTTGATTTGTAAATACCTTTGAGTTGGATGAAGCTGGGCATTAAGCAGACTTTACCCCACAAAGTTGAGCCGCATTGCATTAGGAAAGCTTGGCGAGTGTCATAGCCACTCCAGTGCAGGGAGGGGGACCCGTTCTCTTTCTAACAGCGTCTACATGTCTGGGTGGTGAGAGGCAAGTGCAAACCAGAGCTCTCTGGATGGGAGGTGTATTTGTGGAGGGGTATTTCAAAACCCTGGCACGGCTCTCTCTGTGGTCAGAGGCTCAATTCCGAAGCTTTTCGAGCTGCCCTCCGCCACAGTCACACGGCAAACCTGACGAGCAAAGCCAGTGGAAAATGTGAGGAGCAGACAAACCTGTCGGCCGTTAAACACCCCTTATCTTGTTGTCGGTGCATGAAAGGACTGGGTTGCATGTTAATGTGGCTTCGTTTTGAGGTAAATTTTGTATAACTTTTTTTAAAGTCGTTTGAGTTTCTACTGAATTATGAACACACTTCATGTAGTTCTCTCACATTCGTGTGAGGTTTGTGAGCAAACATGCTTCTTCCCCGTGGAAGATGACTGTTGACACATTCAACATCAACATTAGCTCTGCCGTCAGTGGCTTGACCTCGAGCCAAAGCCGTCAACGATTTATGAATCCCAGCAAGCTGGATTCAAGATAATTTGTGTAGTATTTAAGTTTTAATGAGATACAAGTTCAGCCAGTGACAAAAATAGGTTGCTGCTGTCAGGCCCTTCGTGTGATTAATGCTGTCTGGACACAGATGTGCAACTGCTCTAGAAACTAGGAGTTTGTAGACATGAGTAGCCCTGATGGTACGTGTCCTCTTTCCACAAGCTATGTCTTCGTCTAGACTCTAGACTAATGGCCAAAAACAAAAGTGAAACTAAAACGTCAGGCAAGTCATTGATATGTCAGGACATATCTTTTAAAAATCTGGTTTAAACACTAGTCAAGTTTTTTAGAAATGTCCTTTTTTGTATTTATGTTGGTTTCATATGGTTTGAACACGTTTAATAGCATTTTCAACAAAAGTTTTCACTCGATGGCAAAAAATGTCATGTGATGTAACCTTCGTGTAAAAGTAGTAATATATATTTTCTTTTTATTTCTTAATGTTTTTAACATTTTTCTTGCTGTTTTTGTAAATGTATTATTAATTCATGAATTATGTTTTTGGGTCACACCATGTGACATTGAACAACCTGAACTAATCTTGCATTGTCATAAAGAGTTCAAATGATCTGATATTTTAGGAGAATTATTGACCTTGACAAACAGTCAGGAGGGTCTTCAGGAGTCCTTTCTATGATGTAATTTCCTGTTTTATTTTTCAACCTTCATTTGGTATATGTTTTTCAAATTTTAATAACCAGTGCAGCAGTTTTTGTTCCTCTATGAAATAGGGTTAATAAGATTATTCAAACTACCTAAGGTTTTCTTTTTTAATTCAGTTATTTAATTTTTTTAAATCTACATTATGATATATTTTTTGCTCCCAAAAAGTACAAAATGACTGAAGATGTGTATTCGATTTGATTGACTTTATTAATCCCAAAGAGAAATTCACATGTCACAGCAGAGCTCACCACACATTAGCTAAATGAATAACATAAATAAAAATAAAATACTGCATTTCATGCAGCACCCCTTTGTTTCAAGCATCAAAGTACACACTACTCCATAATTAAGTTACAATATACACTTAAAATTCAACATCAGTCATCTAATATGACATTGATTATACAGTCTAATAGCTGTTAGTAAAAAATAGTTTCCATATCAACTTCTATATTCAAGTCATTGTATGTATGTACTGCATTTTTTTGTGTAATTTTGAATGAAATAATAGATTGAAAATAAACGTCACGTCATTGACCTATGCAGCGTATGACTTGCAGCACAATTGTGGCCTCTTTTGTTGGCATTGTCTTGAAGCGGTATTGTTTTACAGGGCCTTTCCTTCTTTGTCTTCTTGTTAGGAATGTGGCGGCACTCATGTATCAAGGTCCTTCACCTTGTTAATTAGCTTGAGGGTGTGCAGGAGTGTTTTTAATTACTGTCTCTCTCTGTAATTGTCGAGGAAAGAGCCAGTCGCTTGGTGACAGTCATTGCGGTCATCTCTGCTAGCCGTGGCTTTCTTTTTTTATGAAGTAGGATCTTCTCGCAGCAGGTTCCCATAGTGAC
>NW_015508710.1:0-757 GCF_001515645.1 Sinocyclocheilus grahami | reverse complement strand
CATTTTGTCAAAATGTGACTGCACCTTTAATGTGAGGAATGGTCTGTAGAAGTGTGTCGATACCTGGAATTCTGGAGAAAAAATGTAAAACAAATTCAATCACTGAGGGTCATTTTAGTTCCAACTATGTATTACGTTGCTGTTCCTACTAAAAATTTTAAATCTTAATTTTGACATAGTGATTACCATTGTCCACAGAGAGCCAGGACAGACTCTTTCCTCACATCTGATCTACACAGGGAGAGGGATCCACTGCTGTTTTAGGTCATTGTAATGGTGGAGTGTGTTGAAGACAGTAGTTGTGAGTCTGCTGATGTGTCAGCGGTTCCTGCTGAGCCGAGAGCTTCACTGCTCAAACACCTTATCCAGAACAGAGTGGCGTCTGAGGGGCTTAAGACTGTGTGTCTCACCCCTCCCCCCCTCGCCAGACCACCTTCCTCAGCCGCTGGATCATTCCAGCTTTAAAGTTTTGTAGTTTCTGTATTCAACAATCAGAAGCAAATTACAGATCTGTAACTTTTTTTTTCGTCAGAGAAGCTTATTGTAGTTGGTTAATATTCAGATGTTGAGTTTGCTATAATGCCATTCCTGTATTGCCCTTTCTATTTTTAAAGGTGCATTTTGGCACCACTGTGAAAAGGTTTACCCATTAGAAATTGAATTGTCTTTTTGTGAAGTCAGTGGAATATTTTGCCATGTTAAAGGGGTCATGTGATGCTATTTCAATTGTTCCTTTCTCTTTGGAGTGTTACAAGCT
>NW_015508709.1:19430-19939 GCF_001515645.1 Sinocyclocheilus grahami | reverse complement strand
CCCTACTCAGGGAACCAAGGTTACATACGTAACCGAGATGTTTTCATGTTTATACTGCTAGTGTGGTCACAGGTGTGTCACATGACTAGGCTACTGCCATATTCACATCACGTGTGTAGGCATGCTGAACACTTTCTCGGAGCTCGTAATCCAGTCAGTGGCATCGCGAGGGGAGCGCGGTTCGATATTCACAGGACATTCGCTTTCCCTGGCCGCTGTTATACAGAGTCGACAGTCCTACAAAGAGATCACTACCACAATTAGTTTTAACGATATGCAACCACTTATATCGACATGAAAATAAATAAATAAATAAATAATAATAATTCAAAACAGAAAAAAAAAATACTGTAAGGTTTTTTCATATTCCAAAGTTTGTAGTATAGCCTACTTATTGGCCAGACTGACTTACTAGGCCTACAGGTAAAATTTTGCCAATATCTCCCTTACTGTAGCCTACATACAGCACATAAATATTCTTAGAAAAAAACTTACTGTAATTTACTAAA
>NW_015508709.1:15907-18857 GCF_001515645.1 Sinocyclocheilus grahami | reverse complement strand
TATTTTGGTAAATTATTGTAATTGTTTTTTAAAAATATTTGTGTACTGTAGGCTACATAGCCTACTTATGGTAAGTATTGTCTAAGGCGAGATATTGGCAAAATATATTCAGTCAGTTTGCCTACTAGGCATTCACTATAGCCCTGTAAACATTAATTTGAATGAATTATTGGACTTAGTGTTTTATCCACATGTAAGGTAAACAAATAAATGACTTTAAATTAAAATAAAGCATCAAAGATGTGGTTAAATATCCAGAACATAAATAAATACATAAATACATGAATAAATAAATAACCCAAAGGCCATTAAAAAGTTTCTAGTGGTATTTATGGGACATTGTAAGAATTTAAATCAGTCTCATTTACTCGTATGTTTTTTGTTTTGTTTTGTTCCGCTGTCTCCACTGTCCAAACTAAACGCCTCTAGTGGCCTTTTCCGGGAACTACACCGCTCGCTCCTCCCACCTACAGATGGCGGCTCCCCACAAACACAACAGCACTTTCATCATGGAGTGTATCGAATAAATTTCCACAATGGCTGGTACGCATTGCATATCATTTTGTTGTAAGGCTTATATTACATTTTACTCTTTTTCAGAACTAAACGGATGCGTATATGGTAACGTCTCCGCCATTCACGCGGTTTGACAGCTAACGTAACGTTAGTAAATGGTGGTTTACTTGTGTACTTGCAAAATTGACTATGTATATATTACATTTAGTCAGAAATGATCAAGTAGACGCTCTTTTGTAAAGTAAATGTTTTGATTTGAGAACTTGTTTTCGTTTGCCTGTGCAGTCGGTCAAGCCTCGTGCTTTAAGAGCATTATGGTAGGCAGCGTCTTACGATCGACGGTCGCCTTTCTGCGTAACGTTAATTGATTGTTTAAGAGTTTGTCATAAAACATAAAGTACTTCGGCTAAAACTAGCTTGTTCGATGACTTGAACTGTTGCCAGTAGTGTCGTTTCTCAAGACTAACGTTAGCATACTAGCTGTTCTGTTCCCGCCCATACACATTTCAGTAACAAAGTACAAATAGTGAAAGTCAGCACAAATGGGAGGAGTGCGCTTTTCTTTTCCAAGACAAACGGTTAAAGTTTTCTCCATTGCTTTTCTTTTTTACAGACACACGCCCACCTGATGGAAAAACTGGAAGCATGTAGCACAGGTCTGTTGAATGTCATCTATTTCTACAGAAGTACTGTAATATGTGGTGTGTATTGTAATGGCAGAGACTTCACAATACAGGATTTGGTTATCTAAACAAATGCTAGTTTTGCATGCACACATGTAAGTTCACTTGTTTTAACACTTGATGCATGCGTCTCACTTTGTACAGATCACTCAGAAGACTTTTAAAGACACCTATCTGTGTTTCATCAGTATAAAATGTCAAGTTTCCTCAAGCAGCACATCACCTCTATGGGTGAGATATGTGGGATATACTGTACAGGGATGCTTGGTGTGTTGGGCTGCTGTTGATCTGCTTGTAGGCTTACTGTGGTATGGCACAATGGCAATATTAGATACATTGGCTTGCAGATTTTCTGCCCTTATTGTCTAGGCTGGAATGCATTGCACGACTCTTGAAAATTGCAACAGCTTAGCCATCATACACTAAACAACTGACAAATTAAAACAATGTGTTCTAAACTCAGACCAAAATAACAAACATGCTTGATCCTCAGATTGGATGGAATAATAGTCTGAAGCTACAAATCGGACTCTGCGCCCATCATACATTGTGATTTTCTCCGACTGCCCAAAATCTGCAGGCTGGCTCTGACTTTCGGCAACTGTCTACGACTCCACCAGACTGCAAATCGGGACAAAAATCTGTACATAAGTCGTCTAGTATATTCCAGCCAACTAATGTCAGTGCTCTTTGCATGTCAGTCTGATTTGTGCCCGCTAACAATCTTAATGAACATGCACTAACATATAAAACAGGCTTGGGAGGTGATTCAGCTGCTATGATGATATGAAGAGGCTTCTTTTGCACTTCTCGTCTGAATGCCTGACAGTGTGTTTTCTTTACTTTTAGTGAAAGAATTAATTCCACTTGGCGCTCCACGACGTGACAGTGTAGATGCCACGCCACATCCTGTGTCAGGTAGTCTACGTTTTGAACCTTCTGAGAAGACTCCAAAACTCTTGAGCTCACTGCCTAAATGTATCCTGCCCACTAAAAACCCTGAGCTGGAACAGAGGGACAAGTCCACTTCAGCTGCACTCAAAGCCTCCAATAATAGACCACATCAGGATAGTATTCTGGATTGCAAAGTTGTTATGAGAAAACTACAACCAAATAATGGCAACATTAACTCCAGGAAGGATGGCTCTCTCAATCCCACGATTAAAAAGGACACTCTGCGGAGGACCAGTTCTTACAACAGAGACAGAGAAATTTCTTTTGCTCTCAGTAAGGAGCTGAATGAAAACTTGAGGGTAAATGCAGCTATAATTTTTTTCTTAATGCATTTCCATCAGTATTCTAATGCAGGGACTCCCAAACTCTTTTGTCAGCCAAATTGAATTAGGTCCTTTGACAAATTGGATCAGTTTTATTCTATGCAATAGCAAGATATAACTGTTGAAATACTTTAGAGCTGAGCATAAAAAGAAAACAATCCCACGACTTTACATCCTGAAGAACCCAATAATTAATTAAATCATAAGCTTAAACCTTAAAGTGAATAAATAATTGCTGCACCTCCTGAGATTTTAAGTTAATATTTCAAGAATTTAACAACACATTTGCATGTCCACAATTCTCTGATGTCGGTTAATGGTCACATGACTTGCAGGTAAACAAACAAAAATATTTCATATTAATATATAGTAATAATTAAGATTGTTCTTTTCTGTGAATCGATCAAACGGGTTCTCAGATCAATCTGAATGACTCATTAATGCATCTGCCATAATCAAAGATTTTTTTTTTTT
>NW_015508709.1:7767-10752 GCF_001515645.1 Sinocyclocheilus grahami | reverse complement strand
CATATTTTCTGTCCTACAAAAAACACTGTGTGCTTAGTCAGTAACACATGGATGTACTATACAGTGGGCCAAAAAATATGGACAATTAATCTACACTTAAAAATATATGAATTTTACATGGTTCTATATTTTATTATCTAATGCAATGCTCTTTTTGGGACCGCTGTATGTTTAGTCTCATGTTGTGATCTGTTGATCAGTTTTTATGATTTGTAATAGGTAATGTACTGTATGTGTTTATAGCATTCCTTTTGTATTGTTATATGGTTGTATTGAAGTTTTAGGTTCGCTGTTCCTATGATATTTATTTGACTCGTTGCATTTTATTCACGCCGTCTTATATTCTCTCATGGGAAACCTGTATACCATTGGGACATTTACGTTTAAACCTATCTAAACATTACAGCAGGGGTTCTTTCCTAAAAGCTTATGCTTTTAGTATCCCAACATGCATACAACTTTGCAGACTCAACTCATATGTTCCAATAGCCAAAATTATTCAATATCATTTTAATAATTACAACCTGCACTTTAACACAGTGCACAATTAACTGCCTGAAATTTAAGTACAGCTAATAACTCTAATGCTTTTTCAGATGATGTCAGTTCACCCAAACCCCATTATTTCCTCACACATCATGCAGTCCTTGCAGACCATTGCTCTGTCTGCTGCTCATCACATAGGTATGTTTGAACGACCTCATAATGGCCAAATATGCTGTTCCCGTACAACTGATAAAGCACTAAAATTGACTGTTGTGTTATAGTTGAACACCAGAGCCAAAGTTTTAAAGTGTGGGTACCCTCTGTACGGGACATCACCCTGGTTTTCCTGAACATGGGGGCGTCATTTATCAGTCTGTTCCCTTTGGAGGCTCTGCAACCCCCTTTTACTGAGGGAGACCTTTTGTGAGTTTTTTACCTTTCAGTCTGCAGCATTATACTTCTGTACTAGTCATATGTCTTTGTCTTTCAGCATATGTCTTTCAGCTTCATAAAAATGCTCTGTTGGTATTTTAATGCATATGTATGTGTTGGCAGAGAGAGCTTTCAGCTGGAAGAAACCAGCCAAGACCGAGTGCTATCTGACATGAAAGACAATGCTACTTTACCAGTACATAATTTGGAGAGTGTTCTCAACGTAAGCTGAATATTTTAAGAATGATTTTGTCATGTATTGAGTAGTAGGTGATTTTTAATTTGTTTAACGATAATTTTGCTTTAAATGCAACCGTAAGTGTCAATCTAATTTGTGCCTGTATTTTTTTTAAAATATAAAAACAAGTCATGGAGAGGGACACATGACGTAACACAGGTTGAGCGTACACTGATGAGGAGCTGATGTTGCTTCTGGCGGTGGTGTGTAGAATTGGACTGGAGACTCATTTTCAGCTGCTACCAACTGGACACTTTAGCCTCCTGCTCCAGAATCTGCTCAAAAACATCACACACTGGGATGTACAGGTCAGAAAGAGGGTGTTCAATATTCATATTACCCAAAAATTAACATTCTGTCATCATTACTCGCCCTCATGCCATTCCAAACAATTATCATTTTTGGAGCCCAAAATTCAGTTATCATATAATGAGTGCGTTCTACTACTTTTTTGTTCCACTGCAGAAAGTTAAAACAGAAAAGAATTTATATTTTTAGGTGGACTACCCATTAAGCATTAGTTTATAATTTTCTCACATTTAACGCAACTTTCTCTCTTTTTTTTTTCTATATGTAGATATCTAAAGCTTGTCAAACCCTGACTGATTTGTCAGAAGATCATCACAACCTCAGGAGACTCGTTTATCTTCTGCCAGATAGCAGTTGTGGAAAGTAAGTGAAAACCTGTAATGCATGTGAAACAACATTTTTTTTTTTGTTTACTTTTAAATCCTTTCTGCAATTATTCATCTGCTATTTCTTCAACAGGCAATTAAAACAACACCTGAGTGTGTCTATCATCTCAAAGCTTTTGAATCACACCTGCACTTATAAACCCTCAGGGACAGAGTTTAAGGTGAGAATAATCCATAGAATATTAGCGGCTTTTCAATGTTCAGACAGTAGAGTTCTATAGATGCTTTATGGTTTGTGATGAGTGCAATTATGTAGGTGTATCATCCACTGACTACACTTGGCTGGCCAAGCTTTTGTCAAACCACTTACATTTTTGAAGATATGCGCTGTGAAGATAAAAATGTATCTTTGTTTCTATGGCTATTTTTACAGCTATCTGAGCTGAAACCTTTCTTACCTCAAATGCGTCCCTCATCCCTACTGAAAGGCCTCAGGTCTGCAAGGAGAGCAGAAGATTGTGATGACAATCTAGACCAACAAGTAAGCAGAACGTCGGCTGAGAGCTATTGTATCATTACGTTTTTAATATCCAAGAGTGATAAAGTGAAACCACTTAGAGTTTAATAAGCTGATAAATGATCTTCTTTCATACAGGCATATTACCTCTGCTACAGCCTTTTGACTTTGACAAATGAAGCCTCCAATTTTGAGTTTTTACCCTCGGCTCAGAGAGTAAGTGTCCAATTTCTGTTTTTATATTATTGTATAGTAAGGGAGGAAATCTTCACAATTTGATTATATTTCAGGGAGTGACAATCCAATTCCAAAACAGTTCTCAGCGTATCTTAATTTAATGGTCTGACGTATGCTTTTTCATTCAGTAGAATTATTGATGATGGACTTAGAAATCAGATTTTTGTGGCTCGATCCAGAAGAATCGAGATGCTCTGTGACTAGATTTTACAGTGCAGTCTTAAAGAAGCAGTGTCAATGAATCAGTCACAGAAAGACCCTGTCAGTGGACACAGCCCCACTCTGTCTTCTGGTACCACTCATACCCCAGGGACCAATTATGAACATAACTAATTTTACTCTCTCTCAAGAGAAAGCAGTAGTTGTGTGAATTGAATTGAGGGATGATTTTACTCACTAGAAGCGTGATGTTTTGGGGGAGGGGGGGGGGGGGGTTGGTT
>NW_015508709.1:0-732 GCF_001515645.1 Sinocyclocheilus grahami | reverse complement strand
TTTTTTTTCTCTGTTTACTGCATTTATAGTTCAACAGAATCTCATTTTTATTCTAAACAGAAAAAAGACAGTCCCTCATGTGATTCAGCATCCGGTCAATGACTCAGTGTACAATCAGCTACTATCAGTGCTTATCCTCAAGGTCCTATGCATGCAAGAATGAAATTTTTGTGAAAGACGGGTTTCATAATTAAGCAATTCTCATTCATAAGCCAAACACTGATTATGTTGTTATACTGATATCTTAAGCTAACCTTAGTAGCCTCTATGGAAGTTATTTATTTACTTTCTTTGTTCATTGCCTTGTGGTGGAATATTGATGGATCCTGTTTCATTGATGATGAACTAGATGGCGGATGTGCTGTTGAATTTCTGTGGAAGATTGTTAGGCTGATTTGTCTAGACTCTCAAAAGGCCTTGACCTGATACTCTGTTCTTGAATGCAATTAATTCAAGGTTTTATAAATGTTTAAATGTCAAAATTCTGGTTGTGTTAGTTAGTTAGTTCCTTTACTGTCCACAAGTGGAAAACACACCATAACAATACCAACACAACAATTCTACACAAGAACAATAATAAAAATAGACTCAACATTTCACTTTAGCATACAGATACATATATACATTCCCGTATGTAAATATATATGCATATATATTAATATCCATGTCTCAGCATTTAGAATTCTAATTGCAGTTGGCACAAATGACATCTAATAGACATTCATAGTTGTT
>NW_015508708.1:36018-39371 GCF_001515645.1 Sinocyclocheilus grahami | reverse complement strand
ACTATTAATAAACAGCAAATTAGGAGTTTATTGAGGGAAATGTCAGGGTTAATAGTGAATAAGGGTTCCCTATTCTAAAGTGTTACCGGTACTTCTTATAGAAATAATACACTTTAAAGAATATTCTTAAGTATCAACTGAATGTGATCTTTTCAGACACTTGTATGTGTGCTATTTACAATCAAATTAAAATGTATTGTATTATATTAAGTGCAATTAGTGTTTTTTGACCCACTTTAGTACTTCTTTACATGTAATTTCGTAATTACTACTGCATAATTACTATTAGTTATTGTTTTAAATATGATAAATATGGCCAAAGTTGCTGATGAATGTTCTGACAAACGTTTATGGTAAACTAAAATATTTGTTAATGTAATTTCTGTTGAAACTTGTATATTTAAAATTGCATATATAATGATGGAGTTGTATTTAGTACATTTAAAATATGTTAACTTTAACTGTAATATCAAATCACAGGTTAAAATGATCAAGTACTTTACACGTGCTTTAGTATGTTTGTCAGCACATCAAAATAACATGACAAAAGATTATTGAAACACAATTATTATTATTAAATCTTTTAATTGGACTTTTAAAAGAGTGCTTAAGTGTGTTAAGAAACATAGTAATGAAACAGAAACGTGTCTCTCTTTAAGTGCACTTCAGTGGCCTTTAAGTTCATTTATATTATATTATTTGCAAGTACAGTTTTTAAACAAATTACTTTTAACATTTAAGTACACTTAAGTGCACATTTAGTTCAATTAAGCACACTTCTTTTTAACAAGGGGTGTTTTCTGGGCCAAAGAGAGCGAAACAGGACCCCTCTGAATGCCATATGCTCTCTGAGACCTTCTAGGAAGTGCTGTGACTTTTGAAGCTGAATTGATTTATTGCTTTCAGTGCAGAAAGCATAAGCCCTGTAGACCAGGCTGTGCATTAACAGAAGAGACTTTCCTCTGATAAAGCCTGACACAGAACTAATTGCGTAAGGCCTCAGAGAGAGAGAGGGAGGTGTCAGATGGGGCTGAAAAGTTATAATGGGCAATTACAGCAGTGTGCCCACTTTGAACTCACCTGGACATGTTTCTAATGAGCACTTGGAATATAATTAGAGGTCAGAGGTCAGAGGTCAGTGTACTATAACCCAGGGGTCAGTAGAGGAGAGGACGATGATGGATGGAGATGCCGCTGCTACACTTTACAGCTTATTTTTTAATAGAATCGCCCAGAAAAGAATGATAATATGAAATATTTACAGTAACAACAGTCAGTGCGCGACACTAATTGATTGTAATATGTGCTGAAAATATAATTCACAAATAATTGCGATGGGCTAAGTCTGTGAGTGTCTACCAAAGCGTTTTTTTTTTCTCCTGAGGTTAGTGTATTTTCTCAAATCTTTTTCAGTGAGAGCGCTACATATTTAAAAAACACCGGCAGCAGGAATGTCTGTTTTACATTGGTGGTGTTTTCTGGTCGCTGAGAACTGAAAAATGTTCAACTTTGGGTAAACCACAGTGCTCATCAATGTCACTTTTTACCCAGCCATCCAATCACAATGGAGGAGGGGCGGGACAAATATCACGTCACATTCCACAGTACAACGACTAAACAACAGCAGACGTAAACACTGCTGGTGAGGTTCACAGGTACAGTATAATTGTACTTTTATTTATTACGAACAAGGAACATTTCATTCGCCTAGCTAAACGCTGGCTAAAAACACTTTGGTGGACACACAGCCTAAGGCCAGATAAAAATGCGGTTAAAAACTCGAGATGCAATGAAGATGTGAAAAAGATGCTTTTTTTAAAAAGTTAGTGACATGACATGTAAGCCAAGTATGGTGACCCATGCTCAGGACTTGTGTTCTGCATTTAACCCATCTAAGGCCCTGTTTACACTACTGCATTTTGAAATGAAAACGATCCATGTCTACACTTGCGTTTCAGAAACGATCTCCGTCCGCACTATACAACGGAAAACACATGTCACATGACCATTCAGATACAACAATGAGCATGATGTTATTGTTTACACGGTCATCAAGGATACGCAGAGCGAATGTGGGAAGCCACGCCATCGTTTTCAAACGTCTCCGTTTTGGTCCGTTTACACTGAACCGCAACCCCAGAGTTTTCAAACTAAAACGGGGTTTGCGGCATTTTCGAAAGTCTCCGTTTTCGAGGGTCGCAATTGGCGGAGTATTGTAAACGACAGGCGTAACTGTAGCAAAGGTTATGCATTTTAAAAAGAAAACGCACTAGTGTAAACGTAGCCTAAGTGCGCGCGCACACACACACACACACACACACACACACACACACACACACACTCACACAAACAGAGCAGTGGGCAGCCATTTTTGCTGTGGGACCCAGGGAGCATGTAGGGGTTCAGTGCCTTGCTCAAGTCATGGATATTGAGTGTGGAAGAGAGCGCTGTTCGTTCACTTCTCCCACCTACATTTCTTGCCGGTACAGGGAATTGTTCAGATACCTACTCAGACAGAATGCGATTTCGGATGCACCGCGTGTCATGCATTTTGCTGGGGGACCCAGGGAGCATGTAGGGGTTCAGTGCCTTGCTCAAGTCATGGATATTGAGTGTGGAAGAGAGCGCTGTTCGTTCACTTCTCCCACCTACATTTCTTGCCGGTACAGGGAATTGTTCAGATACCTACTCAGACAGAATGCGATTTCGGATGCACCGCGTGTCATGCATGAGACACCATAGAAGATGTGAGATGCGAGCGCAAGTCAAACACGTGCATGTTTACACATAGAAAAAAACATAGAAAAGTAGCGCAGTGGAAAGGAAAAACGTATTCTGTGTGAATATGGCCTCTAATATTCTCATCTATTACACACGTCAGCGGTTGTAATGAGAAGTGAGTGACTGTGATGTGGTCAGTTCATTGGTGGACGGCTCTCAAACAGCACTAGCCTGAGGTTACAAGAATGCATAAGTATGGCCTATTTTGCATTTTATAAATGCAGTGGGCTCCAAAAAGTCTTCTGCATAAAACAGCCAATCGCTGCTTGGTAAAGTCGTTGTGTCACTGCAGCTGCCGTTAGAAGCTCCGATTCCTGTAGAAACCTGAGACGCGCGCTTATGACTGCACATGCGCTTTGGCTGGTCTAGACTGAAAAATAAGCTTTTTAACACTATTTGAGCATAAGAAACAGCATTCATGGGCCAAACCATTTCAGATTTTGTTACTGATTTGAAATATGTAATTTCATTGTGAGATCAGCAGGCAGTTATTTTGGTTAAATAATTTACATTTTGCAGATACTGAATTTTCTGAATGGGCTTTTCACATTTAGCTTCAGGGAATTTCGTGC
>NW_015508708.1:15906-19949 GCF_001515645.1 Sinocyclocheilus grahami | reverse complement strand
AATCTAATGCATAATTTCAAAAGAGCCTTTTATTGAAAGATTGCAAACTATATTAGACCCAACAGGGGAAACACCTACGGAGTAAACACGTACTCTTTTCACATGCTAAGTCTGTGTTTATATAGAAGCCACAGCAGACAAAATAAAACATATTTAATTCTAAGGACAACAGAGATGGTTATGAAAACATAAAAAAAAATCATCCCCTTAAACATATAAAATCTATGCAAACTTTTGAGTCTGATTCAGATTTCCATGCACATGACTCTTCTGAAGCATGAATCGAGTGTCCTTAGGCGATATTAAACACTTTTTCAGGAAGTAAAAATGAACAATTACGTCCTCACACATCTGAATTTCCCACGGACCCTTAATGACTGCATAAAAATGTCTCTATCTATTACAAACGAAGACCAGTCAGACAACTCCATGTCACTAATAATCAGGAAATCTAAACTGGTGCCAAGTTTCCAGAGGCACTAATTGACACATAAATCAATCAAAGTAATTAATAGACTCGAGCTTCATTGTACGCGTGCCCTTATTCTCATTCATTTAGTGCCTGGACCCAGACTTCCTTTCAGCCCCGGCCAATGCAGGCAAAAACATCTTAACATGAAGACAAGGTCAGAGGAAGAGCGGGATGAGAAATACCCAATCACAGCTCTCAAACTCTCAGATAAAAAGACCAGAGTGTGTTTAGGTCTTGTACATCAGCCTCGTATTTGCATCACAGATTTTAGTCATTTGGTTTCCCTACAGAGTCCCAACAACACCATTAGACTGACACAGAGACCTCTTAAGCCGGAAGACCCGAAATAGCACAGCCTCCTCCCTAATGGACCGTCTTTGGCCCAGTTCTGTCTGCCTTTAAAGTGACCGTGCCGATCTACTCGCTCTGACCTGCGTTTTGAGACGAGTTGGGGACATTCCAGGTCCACACAGAGACATCCCTAAATACTTCTGTCTCAAAACCAGGTTGGGCTCACCTCAACAAGTTGACTTTCCTCTCACAATTCCGTTACGCCTTCGCGGAAAGTCATTTTGACGTTTGAGTCACCTAGACTTCATCAAATCAGTTTACTCATGGGTATCTGAAAGTCCTAAAACGTCTTAATTCCACAAATCAAGGCCTTAAAAGGTCTTAAATTGGAGCAGAAAGTCTCAAATTCACAAAGTCGTGGAATTAAATGTTGCATACATTGCATTGCATTGCAATCAATCATTCAAACAATCAATCCAAAAACAAATTATTTTTGTTTGGTTTTCCAATACAAATCTAAACGTCCTTAAATCAAGATACATTTGCATGGGATTATTTCCTCCAAAAATGAACAGACCAGGTGAGTTTATGTTTAAAATAAGTCTGTCAACGAGGGATGAAAACTTGTTTTATCTTTGAATTAAGTAGATTTTTCTGAGTCATAAGTATAATTCATATAATAAGTTAATAATAAATAAAAATTATGTGACAAAATTCAGCCTGCATAAGTATACATTAAAACAACCCGTAGAAAAACGAATAATGTCCTGACAGACAATTAGCAGTACATTTTCCATTACATTTACAGACATTTCCCTTAACACTAGTACAATAGACAATGCAATGCGCAATTGAAAATATTGGTAAAATACCTGTAAAACATCAGTGCAGGAAACAGTACATTGGGCCTTATTTTTATAGACTTTTCTTCGAGTGTCTGCAGAAAATAGAGACGTAAGGTTATACAGAAGGTCCTTATATGGATGTGGTTTGGGAGTGTTTCATGAAAAAAACGTGACCTGACATCATGATAAGCTATAAAAGCTATCTTTCCATGTTAATCAGATTTTTTGTCCTACCCTGCCACAACAGCATACAAACTATGGCAATGATAATCTCAGGTAATGATTATGTGCAATATGTAATGCTAAAAATGTCCAATGCGAGTTTTAATATCATTTGCGTGACCTTTATGGCCATATACTAAAAGTGAAAATGGACAATTTACTTCAGATCTAGATACTAAACCAAATGAAACATGTAGGCCTATGTGAAACTGTGAACTCACTGTGAACAAATAAGTGTATTTCATAAGTATTCTATGACAAAGATTGTATCAGTCACTCAAGTATGTATTTTCAATCATGTTAAAATAGTGTAATTCTTATGAATTCGATTGGTGTGGACTGGAATCTTATCACATCGTGACAGTGGGTGCGGATAATTTTGTGTGTACTGAATGCACTTCAGACCTTTGCATTAGAACTTTTTCTGCAAATTGCATGAACTTATTAGTGAGGCCAAATGACCTCAAAATACTGATTTTTACATGCTTTACTGTGTGTAGTCTAGTTGAGAAGGAAAATACTCTGATTCAATGCTTCTAGGAAAAATAATTTATTAGGTAGGCCTAATTTGATTCATTTTAGAGGGAAAAAAGATAAAAAGGGAGATTTAGGAGTGCACCTAGAGGAATGATGGATGAACATTAGGAGGAAGTAAAGAAAGAAAAGAGATGTCAGTAGACCGAGAGACAGACATGGATGTGATCTGAAATCCACCCACTGCATGGGAATGACGAACGCTGAGTTTTGGCTGATTGCGTAACAGAGGAAATAATGAGATTGCTATGGGTCACTGAACCGAGTCCATGCTGAAGACGTTCGGGCCTGCAGAAAGTGAGAGAATTTCACAATGAGAGTGTTTCCCGCAGAAAACACACTCTGATTTGTCTCATATTTGTCAGAAGGCAACTGAAATCACGTGCTAATGTGAGTGTCATGAACACCGTCACTAATGGGTCCATACTTTGCAAACCGCTCAGTCACATGCTTCACAAACATACTTTGTTTCTCTGTCTCTCTCTCTCGCTGTATCTCAGCCGTACACCCACACACAGATGATGATTCATGCTGCTATGGTACAGTGAATACAGACTTGAGCATTTGGATTCACTCCTTCTACAAATTAATATCCTTTTTTGTTTTTTCCTGAGGTCCACTTGTATTGTTAGCATAGTTTGCATCAAAAAATAAATAAATTCAGAATGTATTTTTATGACCACATTCCATCTTCTTTCTGACCCATTTAGAATAAACACAAATCCTAACACAATACAATATTGTGACCTCAAAACACTTTTACCATAGCATGAGTGTAAGCTAATTCCATATATATATATACTGTATATATATATACACACCTTGCTACGTGTACTGCGTTAGGCTAACCGAGACTTGTCATTTGCACTTATATATTGTTGCTCTTTTGTTAGTTTTGACTGCTTTTATTGTCCTCATTTGTAAGTCGCTTTGGATAAAAGCGTCTGCTAAATGACTAAATGTAACATTTACATCACATAAGCAGCTCCATATGTTTGGTTTTTCTGATGAAGTAAACTTGCTCGGTAGCGTACCCGGTACAGCACTGTACTTGTTATATGGACTGCTTGGGTATGAGTACTGTGAAACACGAGTCACGATAAAAGCAAGATTGGGTAATTGGGTGATTTTCCCTCTCCACTTCCTGTTAAGTGATGCAAAGATGTTCTCATATTCCCGCCAATAGATGGTGACAAGTGACCGTCTTTATGAGTGAGTCAGTAGCAAAAACTTTTAGGTATCACTTTATAATACTGTTCTTAGTAGATCTCTGGGAGGTATGAAAAATAGTAGTTACTGCTTAGCTAATAGTAAACTACCACATTCGACTAATCACTGTGACTTCCTTTATTCTATACTATACTTTATTTTACTCACTTACTTTATTACTTGGCATATCTGATCTAAACTCATTTACTTCAGTTTTTGCCTTTGTAAAACCTAAATCTACAATATCCTACCGAAATATGAAAGATAACATAAGTACGAACATAAGTACTGAAAATCTCTGTACTGCTATTGCTGCCTGCTCTTTGTCTCTCTCTGATAATCTCTCTTGTCCTGGTGAGATTCTATCATTATATAATGAAGCTACATATCATGTATTGGAGGCTCTTGCCCCATTAAAGACCAGCACTGTCCCCTTAGCTCATTCTTCCCCTTAGTTCACCCCGGAGCTC
>NW_015508708.1:10194-10881 GCF_001515645.1 Sinocyclocheilus grahami | reverse complement strand
TTTTTTTTGAGTGTAGAAATCTTGCTTCTTACATATTCAGTTATGACTGACACATATGCATCACATTAAGTTTATTAGTTTATGTTAAAACCGTGTGATCCAAATGGATGAAAATTATATATGCAATTCATACACATAAATCTTAAATTTAGGCAAAAATATTTATAATACTTTGAGTGCAGATAACACTAGATCCAATCATAAGATTCCCATTCTGTGGAAATGGTAATGATAATTTGTGTGTCTAGCAACACTAAATCAATCGCTGAAGCTGAGTGACCAGTGCACAACCCCTGACCCTACAAACTTTGACCCCACAGTGCTTTAGTTATCAGAAGAAGAAAGTCATAATATTCATTAAAGGGATAGTTCACCCAATGCTGTCTACCTTTCTTACATGGAACATACTTATTTTAAATAACTTTTTTACCTAAACAGAGAAAACAAACTGGACCCCATTGACTTCCAATGTATAGACGGAAAACTCTGAGACATTTTTCCAAAATATCTATTTTGTGTTCCACAGAAGAAAGAAAGCTTGAGGATGAGTAAATTATTGTAATTCTTGTGTGAACTATCCCTTTAAGAACATGTGGAGATGAATCTCATTACTCACCACACATTGTACCAGTGGGACAGAAGAAACTTCCCGTCCTGTTTTTTATTCTGGCGTTGCATCCATCCCTG
>NW_015508708.1:1398-2861 GCF_001515645.1 Sinocyclocheilus grahami | reverse complement strand
AATGCTTTGGGGTGCGAGGCCTCTGAGCAGCTGCTCAGCTTTTGTCATCACTTAATAAAGAAAAATGCGTAAAAATAGCTTAAGGTTAATAATATTTAACAGTTTGAAGTGATTTCAGACCTGGAGCTACAAGACGTCTGTGAATGACAGATTGCCTCAAAACTAAGACTAATAGTTGCTTCCAGCCCAGAAGATGCTTCACTTCATGAAACATAAGCATCACTGCATGTCTTACATGATTTCTCATAATGTTTTCACTGCCAAAGCATTACATGTTTTATTACAGTAGGTGGGACTCTTAACAGTGAGATTTGAGTATCTTAGTGAAGGTTGTTTAAAAGATTTGGGAATTGTATGTATTCAGTAATTTGAAAAATGTTGTAATATGACGTCCTGGCCCTTAAAGAATAAAACTGACCTCGCAGTTTCTCCCAAGGTTTTTGTTTTCTCCATTTCTGTCACCGATGGGCCTTTGGCTTGCTTAGTTGGGGACACAATGTCTCTTATAAAGCTTATAACCAATAACCAATCACAATGAAATGTAATTCAAGCAAGCCAGTCAGTTTTCAGCATCACATATGCGTCATCAAACCTGCTTGCGCTGAAGGTGAAGAAGCTTTAAAGGTTTGCCAAAATAACGGTGAAATTAATAAAGGACCTCAGAACAAGACTGAAAGGCCATGTATAATACAACAGAGCTGCATTACGCAAATATGAATGGGAGTTTTTCTAATGTTTTATTTGTAATGGTCATATGATGATTATGTTGTTACTAAATTGCATACTGTTGTGTTGACAATCAGATTATAATGCCTCATTCATTATCAAAACTTTTAAAGATATCATTATGTTATCATTATCACTGGTTATCATTTATGTATATCAGCGTAATTATCATGCCATTTGGTTTCATCAATAGGCTGTTGATTTAGATGTGATGAAAGTAGCTCCAACAATAATTCATTTATTTGTGATAAAAGCACTTTTTACAGATCAAAAGTTGTGAAGAGGTAGCAGGCAGTTCAACTGTCAAAGAAAAAATAGCGTAAATAATTCTGTAAGGATGGCAGCTGAATTCAGCAGCAGAGGCGTGCAACAGAGACACGACTCTCAACCTCACAGTGAGACGCAGACGAGGAACAGAGTTCATCTCAACATCCGCGGACAGGAACAGATGAAGATGGAGTTATCACTGATGACAGCGCAGGTAGGGCTTACAACGACGGCTTTATCATTAAATTATGTTTTTATATTCATAAATGAGGCTAGTTAGTGGACTCACAGACATGGAATAGTGTATTGCAACAATGCTGAGCTTACTTGGTAATAATGTGTTTTTCAGTGCCGTGTGAAACTTCTGGTAGCTGGTAGTTCGAGTAGAGGTTGTTTTAATAACACCATATTGTAAGTGAAAGTTAAAAGGCATTTTTTATGTTATCTGTGAAACTCTTGTTGATGATGGT
>NW_015508708.1:0-487 GCF_001515645.1 Sinocyclocheilus grahami | reverse complement strand
TATAATGATGCTAAACTGTCAATTTGATGTGGTCTGTTTCTCCAAGCGTAATAAATCATTTCAACTCGTATAAATATTTAATGCCCCTTATTTATTTTTTATATGTTTTTATGACGTGCTACCAAAGCATTTTTGTGGAGGCATGGTCACAGCTTAGGGTTGACAGTCAACAATCTCAGTAAGTAGGTAATGTGAGGTTAGGGATTTCTTCAATCGAGAGTGAAGCTATAGAGCAGTGTTTTATGTAAATATTTAATGTATGGTTCAAGGCCTTGAACATCGCTCAGCCCTTTGGAAGTCACACTCCTTCAAGTTTACATGAAATGCATTTCAGAGTTTCTCAAGCAAATACAGCAATCTCTGTCAGGAAATGACGGTAAGAAGCAGTCATCTGCTCTACCCACTGCAGTCTCAGCAGGACACACAGACTCACAACAGCTTATTTCAGTGACGGAGGAGGAGGAGGAGGGCGTAGATGAAGGGTTTA
>NW_015508707.1:19455-19965 GCF_001515645.1 Sinocyclocheilus grahami | reverse complement strand
ACGGTAAAGACATCGATCAAAAGGGAGCTTTTGAATGTCGACTACATTTCTGCCACAACTGCTATGTGGTCAACTGCACAACTGCTATGTGGTCAAGTGTCAATATGACTCCTTATATGAGTCTAACGGTTCATTATCTCAGCATGTGTATTTGTGCAACGAGCACACCGTCGGAAAGGGTTTTCAGTGCCGCCGGGAATATTGTTACACCCGTGCGATCCTCCCTGAAACCACAAAAGGTTAATATGTTGGTTTTCCTAGCGCGAAACAAGGACATGATAACCCAGGTCTAAATCACATTCGTTAACGCTTAAGTAATATTTCGTTTATTCTCTGTATTTTCACTTAGGCCAACACTTTGTTTTCATGTGATACTTTAGAATTCTTTCGTTTTTCAAATTGGAAAAAGGATTTTCTTATTGCTTGTTTTCATTTGATACTTTAGAATTCTTTTGTATCTTTTGTTTTTTTAAATTGGAAAAGGCATGTTCTTATTGCGGTTTGGCATTT
>NW_015508707.1:17927-19445 GCF_001515645.1 Sinocyclocheilus grahami | reverse complement strand
AGAATTGTATTGTTGTGCCCCCTCCCCAAAATATTATGGAAGTTACAAAAAAACACCTAATATAGGGGTCAAAATAGAACTTTAATAAAATACAGAGGTAAATAACTAAATTGTAATTAAATTGTATTATTTATTTACAAATTACAATTGTAGCTAGACAGTCGGCTATTGCTATGATTTTACTGATACAGTTGTCTGATTGATTTTATAGTCTCAAGCATTCAGAAACCACGCAAAAGAAAATTAAGCAGTTTTACTTCGATAAAACTGGATTCGTTTTTGTAAATGTTGTGATGTACACATGTTTTTGTTGAAGAAATTATAGAGGCTAGCATTTCTATCGCAAAAAGGTGGCCAAATATTAAAGATTAAGTGGATATTTGAATTAAATGTTTGGTCAATATTAAACAAGGATTTGATCATCCTGTAACAGCAATTACCAGGCCTTTAGCGCCCTTGGGCAGGCATTTGTAACAATATGTAATGTACATAAATTGTTTATTTTGTATTAAATTATGTATTTTAACGGTGTTATTCAATGAAACCATATGATTATTATTAATTAACCAATCATTATTGCCTCATTGTTTTTATATAATGCATTTCGTGTCATTTTAAAGGTTGTTGTTCGCTTAAGTCTGTTTTTACTACCACAAAAATATTATCTGAATACTTCGTAAATTATTATTTGAAGCGATTTGAAGTATCAAAACCATGGTTAATTTGTGGATACCATTGCTACAAGAACCATGATTTTTTATTTTTTTTGTATTGTATTGTTTTTTTTATTCGTAGTAAAATGATGGTTAATTTTCGTAAGGGAACATGGCAACTCTTGAGAGAATATTAAGGCAGATGCGGCGGTGATATTATTACTAAAATTATGGTTAATTTTCGTAAGGGAACATGGCAACTCTTGAGAGAATATTAAGGCAGATGCGGCGGTGATATTATTACCGACATTAAAAAAAACACTATACAAGTGTACCACTATACCAACATTAAAACACGTTATTAACGTCAACATCCAAAAAAGTTTCACAGGATTATGAACGTACCTAAACCTGATGCACGGGCTTCATCTTGGGTTTTTTTCTTTTTCTTATCTCAGCGCCGGACATATATATATATATATATATATATATATATTCACACTGGCAAACATTCAGACAAGTCAATTATGTGATAAAAGTAGATTTTAAGTGGAAATTTAAACTGTTCTTAGGACACAAAGTGTTACATGTGTTGAACATTTTGATTTACCAAAAAAAAAATAATAAAGAATGAAGAAATGAAGCAAATGTAAATTCATGAATAGCTCCTGACAAATTCCGCACTGCTTCAAGAACTCAGAAATAATTTCCTTCATCTCATCAAATTTCTACCACAGGTAACGCCACTGAAGAGCAAGAAGGTGAGAGAGAGGTTTGTCCGCCTAAACGGACTAAAGTTCTTCTGATTGTTTCTGCTGTCTGTCTGGTTCCCTTTCATGGGAACTTCGAACTGCGTCCTCTAGGG
>NW_015508707.1:9244-16139 GCF_001515645.1 Sinocyclocheilus grahami | reverse complement strand
AACATTCAGACAAGTCAATTATGTGATAAAAGTAGATTTTAAGTGAAAATTTTAACTGTGTTCTTAGGACACAAAGTGTTACATGTGTTGAACTTTTTGATTTACCAAAAAAAAATAATAAAAAATTAAGAAATGAAGCAAATGTAAATTCATGAATAGCTCCTGACATAAATTCCGCACTGCTTCAAGAACTCAGAAATAATTTCCTTCATCTCATCAAATTTCTACCACAGGTAACGCCACTGAAGAGCAAGAAAGTGAGAGAGAGGTTTGTCCGCCTAAACGGACTAAAGTTCTTCTGATTGTTTTTGCTGTCTGTCTGGTTTTTGCTCTTGGAGGTCTCTGTATTCTGGGGATACTGTGTGAGTATAACTCAAATAGATTATTATATAATATATGGTGTGCCATCACTGCTTCTGCTTATGTTCTGTTTTTAATCAGATGTCAGAGTTTCAGTGCAGCCGTCTGCCAAGAAAACTAATGGCACAAGTGAGTAAAATATATTTCATGATCCAGTACAGAATCATTTTGTCTGTTTTTTATTATTATTTAAAACCATGGTCTGAAGAATGGATCATTGGATCATTTCATCTTGATTGCGTTTCTTTTCTTCTTTTTTTTGGCCTTGTCATGCAGATTACAAAGAAGAGTTTGATGTGCTCCGCAACCAGCATAAGACGACACTTGAAAAGCTGAGCAGATTAAACCGTAAGTTTTATGATCTGAGCCTTGTGCAATGCTAAAAGACCTTTCACACACACAAACAAAATCTCAAAAATAAAGACGTAGTGTGAAATTATGAATAATTAAATCATCACTACCTCTTTTACAAAAGACAGTACAGGTTGTGCACTTTGTGCCATCCACTGGATTCATTCTGGAGGAAAGTGTTACTACTACTCTAAAGTCAAGATGAACTGGACACAGAGTCGAGATCACTGTGTGACTCTAGGAGGACATCTAGTGATCATAAACAGCAGAGCAGGTGTGTTTACTAGTTAAACACTTAAGGCCTTCTGAGATCAGATTTCATATTCTACAGTTAAATTTAGCTCACATTGAAACAAATCAAAATTATATACTTTCTCTATATGTCACCCTAGAGCACAAAACCAGTCATAAGGGTACATTTTTAGAAATTGAGATTTATACATCACCTCAAAGCTGAATAAATAAGCTTCCCATTGATGTATGGTTTGTTAGGCTAGGACAATATTTGGCCAAGATACAATTATTTGAAAATATGGAATCTGAGGGTGCAAAAAAATCTAAATATTGAGAAAAACACCTTTAAATTGTCCAAATGAAGTTCTTGGCAATGCATATTACTAATCAAAAATTAAGTTTTGATATATTTACAGTAGGACATTTACAAAATATCTTTATGGAACATGATCTTTATTTAATGTTCTAATGATTTTTGGCATAAAAGAAAAATCAATAATTTTGACCAATACAATGTATTTTTGGCTATTGCTACAAATATATCCCAGCGAATTAAGACTGGTTTTGTGCTCCAGGGTCACATATTAAGACATTTTTAAGTCCACTAATGACATTTTAGCAATCAAGTCTCGGCAGATTGGGTAAAGGTTAGCATCTTATTCCACCACAAGGCACGGCTTGCTCACTGACAGTAAATGGCAGGAGGGGAACAAATACATCAAAAGTATTCAATTAGATGCGTGATATCACCTAAGAAAGTAATTTCAGCAGTTACATTTGAATGAAATTGTTGCCTAATGATTACTAAAGAATAAAGAATTATTAATTTAGAATAACATTCCTTGAAGAATCATTCTAAAACCAACAAATAATTGATCATTTTGATTTTACATTGACTTAAAATTTTAGGCTATACATTGCTGTGCTCTAAGCCTTATGTGCATTATATCAGGAAATGTATTTTTATTCTTTTCTCCATCAGGATTTTGTTACCTCTAATGTTGAAGAGACTCACTGGATTGGTCTTAATGATGTGGACACCGAGGGTCACTGGGTTTGGGTGAATAACCAGCCAGTTAACAATTCAGTAGAGTAAGATCTTCATTAATCTTGACAATAAATCCTTTGCATTAAAACTAGCTATAAATGAAGGTAATTAGCAGGTCTTTACTTAAACAGAAGCGTTTTGTTTTTTTCTTTCTGCCGATTCTGGATGAAACGAGAGAATGAAACCAGTGAGCCTGATAACTGGACTAAATTTCATCCGGACGGTGAAGATTGTGCTGGTCTGGGTCATCCAGGCGGAGAGACGGATTTCTGGATGGATGCTTACTGTTTTGAAGAGAAAAGATTTGTGTGTGAAGCTGCTGCAGCTGTTTAATTCATCACTCCTCAATAGATCTTTCTCACATTCAAAAAAAATTGTAATTTACTCACCATTATTCAGAACCAACTTCATTGGAATACAAAGACACATTTTGAAGAATGAAGTGTATTTAATACTTTCCCCCCGATATTCTTCACGTTTTGATGCGTATTAGGCCAAACTGGATTACTATACAAGATAATCTTGGCTAGGTTCAGCAAATGCTTTGTATTAAATGTAAGACTTACTATTTTACATTATGATCGAAGTTGCAAAAATGCAAGTTTCCGCTTTTAACACTTTCTTTACGCCCAGAGTTTCCAAGATGGGGGCATCTGCATTTTTGGTAAATTTGTTGAAATTAAATGTTTTTGTTGTTGTTAATTTACAATAAAATTACTTTGGATAAAAGCATCTGCTAAATGCATGTAAAGAAGGTTCTTGCACCTTGATATTTGTCTATGAATTATAGCTGCAATACATTTCAACTTAAAATGTAATTCCCCTAACCTGTAAAATATCAACAATTGTTCAATTAACAAACGGAAGCCAACGTAGGGACATATAAAATAAATTTTATTATCCATTTTTCTAAATTTCTACTGTAGTGGCTTCTATATAGACACCATCATCAGGAAAGACTGCCGGACACTGACACAACATAACAACTGTCTGCTGTGTGTCCGAGCTTCAATATATAATTATTGTATGGAAAAAGAAAAGGAAAAAAAAAAAAAAAGAAACCTAATTTAGTCTCTCTTTCGTTTGTTTACACTCAACATAAAAATGTGGCCATGGGCAGAGAGAGCATGAGTGAGTCTGTTCAGGGCTGGGCACCAGTGGCTGCAGTAACCTGTGTGGCTAGAGCACTGGGAGAGGAGATGACAGGAGAACCTGCGATGTTGGCCATCGGCTGGGACGAGGACATGGATGTGATGCCTCCTACAGGAAAACAGACACAATGCTTTGTCAGAATTTGTGAGCTCAACCAAATGAAAGTTCACTCAGAAACTGACCTGTGATCATACTGGACGTGCTGACTGGAGTGGAGCCAGTGGACAGTCCTGAGGTGGAACCCATCCTCGCCTGGTCCTTCACAATGGGATCTGATACATGACGAGACATGAACACAGTCATGAAATTCATGTTGAACATTGAAGCATAATCAGTACAGCACATTAAACTTCTATTTCAAAAGTGCAAAAAAAAAAAAAATTAAGAAAATCCAGCTTCCACATGACCACCACTTTAGTTCCGACTGAAAGATGGTGCACACCAAGGGCCCTATGATTTCTGCGATATAGAAAATGCGGATAGAATCACAAAATCCAGTCATGAGAACGGAACTCCCAGTACAACAGAGAATGTCACAGAATTTAACAAATTTTGGATGAATTAAAAAATAATAATTTTTAAGAGCATTTCACCGTTTAATTTGATAAAAACTACCATCATATCATATAAACACAGAAACTGAGTCTCAACAGCAACCTCTCAAAATAAAATTTCGGTTTACCTTGAAGAAATTGTGACAAAAAGATAGTACTACTGTACATCTCAAAGTAATATATATATATTTCATAACAAACTTGTTAAAACACGGAGGAATATCACAACTTTCTTCCTTTTTGTTGTGCAGCACTTTGTTTGCAAAATAAAAAGAACAAATTTTTTAGAACTATTAAATTGTTAATGATTTATTCTTTCACTTAAATTCCAATGTTTTTTTATTAAATCATATATTACATAAAAATTGTAATTAAAGTTTAAAGTTAAATTATCAAATTTAAGTTTCATGGATTCACCTGATTAGACATTAAACATTAACACACAGAATTTGGTGAATATCAAACTGAATTTGGGAACAAATAAAGGCCCTAAAACTATTTCATCAACTGTTGTTAAATTGTACAAGTTTTAGGATTCCAATTAATTAGCCATGGTTTAAAAAAAACAAACAAACAGAATCCTGAAAAATTACAACAGGAAAAAAATATAAGGAATTTGTCAAATATAAAAATATTTCATAGGCCTCTACACACCTTTTCATCCTTGCTGAACACCTTTACACTAATTTCATCACAAACAATAGGGTGCGTTTTACAAGAAAGCACACACACTGTTCTATAAAATAAACACATTATGGTTCGAACCGCAGTGATGTTCAAGTTTATATGAATAAAATGCCAGAGAGCAGACACTCACAGAAATAAGGGTGCTCCATGGCCTCACGCGCGGTGAGACGAGCTTGGTGGTCATAGCGCAACAGTTTGTCCAGGAAGTCCAGAGCTTCGGTACTGACCAGGTGCTGGTTCTCACTGTGGACAAACCGTTCCCACCTTTTCCGGGAATGTCTGGAGAAAGAGAAGACGAATGAAAGAGATACAAATCTAAATTGTAGTTAAATAGTATTACATGCATAAAAACAATCCCATATCTCAACGTACCTTCCCAAAATGTCATTGAACCGTGGGTCGAGCTCAATGTTGTATTTGTCGATGTAGTCGTAGAGGTCCTCTGTGCCCAGAACTTTGGCAATCCGTACAAGCTGGAAAGAGAGACAGAATTGGTTAAAAACAGCAGAGGGCAGCAGTCACCACTCGACAGATCAAACCAGCTGAACAGAGCGCTGCAGTCATGACCCAGAAATTAGCATCCTCCTGGTTCCCTCCACAAAAGCCCAATAGGATCTTTCCATGGGCTTTTGGATTGCTACAGAAAATAAGCTCCATGTCCAAATTGCTAATTAAGTACTGAACTTTTTATACATTTATTTTTTATGAATTTATGAAGACAGGCATTAGGACATTGGAACAAACTACAACAAGCAATCAGCAAGCCATTATCAACCTTCCTTTTTATCAGTACAAGGGATTGTGGGAAATATTAGCACTTAAAACTAAAAAATAACACCATCAAAGCACATTCTCTTACATGCTACGATTGGAGACCAATAAATTCTGATCTTACATTTTATTAGATGAATAGTATGCGAATTGTGATTCAGCCACAAAATTGGTCACTATAAAACAGCATGGCAACAATGAATATTTGAAAAGGCCTAAAAGCAGCACGTCTCACCTGATCATAGTTGTCATGTCCATGGAAAAAAGGCTCTTTCCGAAAGATCATACTCGCCAACATGCAGCCTAAGCTCCACATGTCTAAACTGTAGTCATACATCTGTGGGACAAAAGCAACATGAGCTTCAAAAGAGCCACAAACTTGCCAAACAACTAAATGTTGCACTGCTTCTGTATGTGCATGTTTATTTAACAGATGCTTGAACAGATGCTTTTGATGCTCAAGCAACAAACCAAGCAAAAACTGTTCGTATCCCTGCATCTAGTTTCTCGTGTCATTCTCACCTGATAGTCCACCAGCAGTTCAGGTCCTTTGAAATATCGAGACGCCACCCTGACGTTGTACTCCTGACTAGGGTGATAAAACTCTGCTAAGCCCCAGTCTATCAGACGCAGCTAAAACACAAAACGCACACGAACAGACAAGATTCAAATGTGAATTCAGTCAAAGGGGGATTAATTAATAATTCATGATCATGATTTGTGTGATTTGCTCAACATCTCACATCAGCGTCAGTGTTGACGCAGAGCATGCAATTTGTAGACTTTTAAATTCGATCTTGCGCAAATGTGCTTGGCGTCACAGCATCAAACAATCCTTTTCTTTTACTACAGCAAACTCTGATTCTTGATTGGTGCATGTAAGCGAGCTCATCAATATTCATCATTACTCATCAGACTTGCAGAGTGAGATGGCGTAACACAATTGCTGACATGAGTAAATGAATGGGCAGTACCTTTCTGTGTTCATGGTCGATCATTACGTTGTGTGGCTTCACATCTCTGTGCATAATTCCCATACTGTGGCAGTAATCCAAAGCCTGAGAAAGACAGAGAGACACACTTAGAACTAGACATTACAAATACCTGAGATTCCACATCTTCTGACCAATAAATCATTTATAAATAAAAAAGTAGCGGATGAAATATTCCAATATTTAAACTATTTAGAATATTTTCTAGCATAACAAGAAAAATGTATATTCTACAGAATTCAATGCAATTTAAAAATATAGAATATACATTAAAGATAATTATTAAATTTAATAATGGATATAAAATATTTGAGATTAATAGAATCTTTGAATATTATCTTGTAAAATTACCCAAAAAGAAAATGGTGTATATATAAGTTGACTAACAAATCAGAATATCAGCACATTTACTAATACTCACAACAATGTCCCCCATGTTTTTTTCTCAAACAAAAAATAAATTTTCTTAATTTACTCCCACAACTGACTAACAGCAAGTGTACATGAACAACATAACCGTTGAGTAGCACTTATAGGTGAAGTGTGTAACATCTGAGCAACTAGTAGCACCAAACAAAAACACGGAAAGTGGCCCAATTGTGTGCCACTACATATTGAGATTCCCTGATGTTGGCTGACGAGGGGAGAGTTTGAAACACATTTGAAAAATACAGGTAAAAATGGTATAAACAAAAAAAATTTAGGAACAGACTTGTGATACTTTAAGATGATATCAGAAGGAACGT
>NW_015508707.1:7178-8053 GCF_001515645.1 Sinocyclocheilus grahami | reverse complement strand
AAAAATGAAAAATAAATCAAATGTTCTCAGTCAGGCTGCAAGCTCTGCCATTGAGGTGGATATACTGGCTCTCTTTCTGTGGCAGTTTAAATCTTTGACAGAGATGGTTGGTGGTTTTAATTTTTCAATTCCTCAGAAAGTGGCCTGTGTGTGCACGCCTCAGTGGGGAAGTTGAAAAAGTTGGAAAAAGCTGGAAAAGTCTAGAAGAAACACTGTACACATACATACATAAATACAACATTTTGGGGCGGTCATGAAAAGTGGGTTATGGAATTTTAAGTTTATTTTTCACAACCACTGGTTACATCAGCAAAAAAATTGTTTCGATAATGGGTTTGAAAAAGAACAGCTGTGAGAAATGACAAGCCAGATTCGAACTTGTACCGCCACAAGCACAACTACTTCATCGCTCCATTCAGAGATATTAAGAATGTAAATAAGCTCAATTTTGATTTCACGTTGTCTTGCAGTACAGATGAATTTGACGCAATGACATCCAATCTGACTGCGTCTAGACTCAATCTGTGCGGCTTCATCCTTCGTGTCTCCAGGCAGGGGAAGTTCATTACACACGACTGGCTACATTACAGGACAACGCCGCTAATCTTCAAAACTATTTATCACTTAGCTTGAAAAGAAGCTCTCAGCTAGTCGGGTGTTATCGCTAGAATCTAGAGCTTTCTCTGGTTAACAGGCGGAGGGGGTGAGGAAAGAATTCGCCAGGCGCCCATTCATCTGAACACCGGCCAGCAGCTTCTGGTTTCGATACCATCCGCCGCCTACCATAACGTAAACAGGCTTATCGGCAGACGTTCTCGTCAACTACTTGAAAAATGAGAAGCTGGAGAGGATTGTGAAGTCCAAGAGTCTTCACC
>NW_015508707.1:5179-5942 GCF_001515645.1 Sinocyclocheilus grahami | reverse complement strand
TTTAAAAAAAAAAGGTATTTCTATTCATCATAGAAATGTTCCTGACTTTTTCAGTCCTGAAAACACATTTTTAAAGTACACAGATATTTCCAGATTTTCTATGACTGTTAACCCTGTAATTTTTGTGATCTTCAACCATCCAGTCCACATTTATTTTCACATCAAATAATGTTTTCTCAAAAATCACAGTCTGCATTGTCATCACACGCCGAAAAACTTCAGTGTAATCCCTCACCCCCACTCTACGACGTGAGATTCATAGTCCCAGTACTCCCGCGGCCTCTGTGTGTTGACGTCTGGATAAACACGGGATCGACTCGTGACAGGCCCGGACATGATCTGGAAGTGTGGCTGCTCCTGTCAGGGCTGTGAGAACACAAAAAAACATTCAATACAGGGACAGCACTATCAGACCGATGTGCATCCATAAAATCGACTGCAATAAAAGGCTTGGGGCCTGAAATCTGTGGCCTCATTTGCACGTGGACTTAGTAAAGAATCAAAGGAAAGACAAATCGACAACTGGGATGTTTGGCTTTAAAGGTCCCCAGCCACAACACAGAACCCTGACTGTCTGATAAATCGGATTAAGGTTCTGAATCTCTGCTCAAATAGAGGAAAGTTTTAATCTAGATGCAAGCAGACCGAGGAAGACTTGACCAACGCACAGGGCTCAACGCTTATTTTTCTTTTTAGGAGCACTTAAAAAATTTAGGAGCAGTCAAAAATTTAGGAGCACCTTCTAATCAATAATCCAAAATTT
>NW_015508707.1:0-2730 GCF_001515645.1 Sinocyclocheilus grahami | reverse complement strand
AAAATTTTCATATCGGTGCATCCCTACAATCAATGAATTAGAGACTTTTTGGATTATTAATATTTAATGAAACCATTAAAATGGAATCAAGGAAATTAATGGAGAAAAATAAAATATTTCATAGGGCCCTAGCTTCACAACTACAGATTCAGAAGGATATCTCTGGCCACTGCATCACTTCTCTCCCTTTTTATTTTTTTTAAAGGTGCCACCACAAGCGTTGTTTTTAAGATAGCACATTAAGGTAAAAATAATCAAACTTAAAAATTAAATGTCACGTTCCATCCATCTGATTTTTAGCATGTCCAATGTAAATCTTGCTCAAGTAATGCATCAGATATGAAATTATCAAATGAAGCCAGCCTAATTATCCATGGTTTCCCCAGGACCAATTAATCAACTCACCAACTCGTCAGTTTTAAACATATATAGTTTGGCATTGGCACATCCCTATTGATGAATGTTCAAGTAATCAAGCAGGGATGCTGGTACACAAATACAATGATGCTAAATGGCATTCATGGGAGTCTACCATCAGAAACAATGGATAATTTTGTTTTGCCAGATGGGATTTTGGTTTGATCACCATTCCAAAGATTCCTGCCTCCCCCGACGGCCACCTCAGAAGAGCGCTGAACCTGATATCACATGACTCACAAAGCCTGTATTCACTAGCAGCCATTACTCGCATCTCAGACCAAAAATGGCATGATCTAATCTACAGATGGATGAGGACCAAATATGTAGACGCATTTGAACTCCTCAATGTGTCAAATGAGGTTTCAAAGAACACAATGGACATTTAACCCTGACTTACCTTAAATTGTACTTGCGGGCAAGCCTTCGGAAATCTTGCGAAGATTTTACACGAGGGTGTCGCTCCAAACACCTGCAAGGCAAAGCAAAACAAATAACATTAAGAAAAGCCACTGACGTCAGTATCTGATTTGCACAGATGTTCGTTGGTTTGTTTGTTTGTATGAACAAAACCGGTTGTGTGCAGCCATACCTGGCCACTGGCAAACTCAAAGCAACATTCGTGTTGAACACATCAAGTGATAACGCAGTCAAAAACAATCATAAACATTCATTAGGAAACATGCTTCCATTCTCAGTCTGTCAGAACCATGTCAATCTCAATCACTAGTGCACAAAGATCAAAATGTACAACAATGATCTCACTAGGACGTAACACATGGGCATCTGCAGAGCTTTAAAATCAAATTTAAGACATTTTAAGACCTACACAAATACAATTAATACTGCATGTCCATATAGAACCCTTGCTGGATTTGATTTATGTACCAATTTATCAAAACACACAAATTAGAGGTCGACTGATATCGCGTCTTCACTGGAACAGATTTCACTTGCTCACCAATGGATGCTCTGCAGTCTGCAGTGAATGGGTGCCGTCAGAATAAGAGTCCAAACAGCTGATAAAAACATCACAATGAACCACAAGTATTCCACACAACTCCAGTCTATCAATTAATATCTAACAAAGTGAAAATCTCTGTTTTTAATAAACAAATCCATCAAGACATTTTTAACATCAAACTGTCACTTCTGGTCAAAACACAAGTCTATAAACCATAATAACGCTTTCTTCAGTGTAGGGCTGCAACAAACTATTATTTTGAAAATCGATTAATCTAACTATTTAATTAATCTATCTATTAGAACGATTAATCGTCGATTATTTCACTGATTAATAAGTAGACTTTGATTGATTATTCAGCTTTTGCAGTTAGTTAAAAAATTGAGCTATAGGCCTATATATATTCTAACAAATAAATAAAGGTAATCACTTCAGCTTTTGAAAGTCATTATGTAATTACAATTATACAATGAATTTATACAAATAAATATATTTGGCACACAAAATGAGATGACTCTCATTCACCATTTAATTAGCTAAATGAAAAAGTAACTGATAGCTTTATGAATGACACATCATTCTGCCTAACATCTCCTTTTGTAAGTCATATGAATAAGAGACAAAATAAAGGTAAGTGATAAGATGCCTCATTTTTGTATAAACTATTTTATTCACAACATAATAGGGGAATACGATATTGACAAAAATTATATCTCGATATTTTCTGGGATTTTATCGATAACGATAATTAGACGATATTTTGCTGAGTGTGTTATTGTGCTGGTACCTTAAGGACTGCCGAAGACAGCTGACTCCTAATGTTTTTAATATTCTTCATATTCTGTGTGGTGGTCAGTCCATACTGATAGAAATGAATCTTTTCCAATAAGTTTAAACTGATTTTTGCATTTTATGGGCATTTATAAATTCCCTTTATAAAGCCATTTTTTCTAAAAGTGTCCATTATCTTTTGAGTCAAATTCTTACATTTAATCAGGGAATTAGAATAATAAGACATTTGGGCTGTTACCAAGCAAATTAAATCAACACAGAAGCTGCATCTGAAGTGGCATTTAGATGTATTTACACACATGAATGCATTTAACCTGCAATTACAAATGCATAAACAATGTTTTGATATATTAAACATAAAACGTTGAATACTGACATTTGAAATTATTTAAAACATTAAAAAAAAAAAGAAATTAAATCCGCCAGCAGGCAGCAGCAAATCACTGTTAATAAGTGAGTCATTGCGATTGAACCGAATCATTTAAACGGTTGATTGATTCAAGAACGAAACACCGTCATGTTGCTCAGAGACACAAAACTGCACTGTGGCTGTATTC
>NW_015508706.1:19274-19957 GCF_001515645.1 Sinocyclocheilus grahami | reverse complement strand
AAAAACTATGTCATGGCATTAGACAAAACAAAATACCAAGCCAAATGGAATTTGATTTAAAGGAATGAACACTTTTTAAAATAAAATTAGTTAAAAAGTGTCCAAATAATTTTCTGGGTCACTGGATGTGCATGTGGTGTAACTGCTGTGTTTCATTACTGAGGTCAGATTTGGTCCAACCGTGATACTTTCGTATCATTTGAAATTGAAACGTGATGCGAGTAGCTTTCACACATCCTGCATGTGATTCTGACCCTACGGAGCGCATATATGGGTCTAAATGAATCTGATATGGCAAAAAGGCCTTAAATCCTTCAAGATGTGGAGGTCAGACAGCGGCCCTTTGAAATGCCCAGTGTGATGTAGATTTGTAGCTCAATGGAATATATATCAAGTAAGGGATATGTCTGAGCCAAGTGTCTGTTCATTGTTTAAGACATGTCTGAAGAACCTGAGGTCTGTTTTATATTAGATATAAGCCATAAATGGAACAACACTGTACAGAAGGTATTAATGGGAAACCTAGGGTGCGCTATCCTCACAATTCAGCCTGATACTAAAATATGAACAAAAACAACATTTCATGCGCCCATGAATAACAACACATCTAGATGGTGAAACATGATTCTTAAATGGATATCTATATATCATAACTATAACTTTCAATCAAAAGTATTTTTTTT
>NW_015508706.1:17128-18007 GCF_001515645.1 Sinocyclocheilus grahami | reverse complement strand
ACAAAAAAAAGCCACTTAAGATTAAACAAATATTGAACAGATATTGGATTTATTGTTGGAATAGGTCTGTTTTGCAGAGGTTTGGTGAACACAAAGATGTAATCATGGATTAGGTATCTGGGTGGGGACTGTGACTAAAGAACAAGAGGTCTCGTGTTTTGGATGGTTGAGGTTTGGACGTATTTCTTCAACTCGTGACGCAGAAGTAACCCGAACTCCAAGTCCATAGGGAGATGAACTTAAGTGCATTCAAGCTATAACAGCATGAACAGAGGAACTCTGCAAAATCCAAACCTTCTGACCAAGACTATAAAGCTGTGAAATTGAACCTAATCAGTACAAACCAAGACACCCATAACATCCTTAAGATTTATAAACAACAAAACTGCTTTCCCATCTTATAAAGGAACTAATAAATCAGAAAGCAACCCTCAACCCTCTCTAAATAAGAAAATGAGTTTATTATGAAACAAAGGTTGTGAAACAAGACCACACAGACTGAAACTCGATTCAGATATCTTCATTACACTCAATCAAGCAAATACGTTCTGAAGAAATGAGTGAGTATGATAAGTATTTGAAGGCAAATGTTTATGTTGGTACTGATGTATAAAATGACATTGGTTAGTTCTTGAATATATATATTTTTTCTATTTGGAGCTAGAATCAAATAGTCTCTAGACTGTTACTGAGACATTTTGGGCAAAGATATTTAAAAGGTGAGGACATGGGTTTAGTCACAATAATACATCCAAATAGTCGGGCAATTTTGCCCCTTTAAAAAAGAAGGAAAAAAAAAAAAACCTTTATTTATAATATAATTAAAATATATGTATTAGTGCTGTCAAACGATTAATCACAATTAATTGCATCCAAAAT
>NW_015508706.1:12973-15846 GCF_001515645.1 Sinocyclocheilus grahami | reverse complement strand
TCTTTAAAATAGATCTGGGAAAAAAATTAATGTGTTAATTTCTTAAATTTATTAATAACTGCTGTTTAACATGTTAAAAATAATTAACGCAATTAATGCAGCATTTTTTTTTGTTTGTTTCTGAAGTAGCTTTGTTACTGCCTTTGGCTAGCATTAATGTAAGTTCACTTACTGTACATCAAAAGTTGTTACAATATTTTTCATTTTTGTAACTGTTAATAAATGCTAAATAAAAACACCTGATAAATTGCGGTTTAGGTTGTTATGTTAAATACCTAGATACCTTTTTTTCTCCCCCAGAAACTGAAGACTAAATATAATATCAGTATTGGTATCAGTGATACAGCCAGTAAAATATGCCATGAAACAAATCTGAAATATTGAATATATCTTTATGTGATTCCACATTAATCTGGAGAATGTGAAAATATATTTAAACATATTTTGGTAACACTTTACTTAAAGCCTTTATGTATAATATATTATAAAAGAAGTTTTAATGCATTAATTATGCCTTGTAATGCACCTTATAATGCATTGTACAATCTCAAGATATAATGCATTACAAAACACATTATGAATAATTATAATATTATACCCTTTAATAACCCTTTATAATGTATTATACATAAAGGTTTTAAGTTAATTGTTACCCATATTTTTTAATTAATCAACAGTCATACTTAAAAATCATATAATATTTCACCCCAAGGCTGAAATTATCCACAAAACAAAATTTGAATGGAGTCTGGAGTCTAAAAGAAGAAAAAGAAGAGCACCAGGAGAACAGAGGTAACTGAGGTGAAGTGAATGCTAGATGAGTAATGTGGCTGGTGTGTGCAGTTGTGAAGAATGTGCATATATGTGTCCCTGTTATGGAGAATGTAATGTTAATGTTGCGTACCGCCTGAGTTCATGCACTCTTCCACTGAGCCAACCGTGAACTTGCTCTGCAGAATGCTCTTCATGTCCTCTAAAAAGTTCACAGTCTCAAGAGGGGATTCAATCCTTCCTTTACCTTGATTGAGGGAGAAAAACATCATATCAGACACAAAAAGCATTCTTCATATTCTGCATACCACTAAAACCAATATGCAAAGAATGCTCTGGATGTCATTGTTAACAAACCACGGTTATCATTACTTCTTCCTATTTAATAATTCTTGACAAAACTAAAATGGAGAATACTTGTTAAAACCCTCCTCTTGTGTTCAAAGACATGGTACTGTTGTGTTGTGTGTCAAATCGACCCACATTGAATTTAGCCAAAAATCGACAATGTGAAAAACACTAAAGATTCATGTAAAAGCAGAAAACCTCTATTGTAGCTTGTCAGATCCTATAAATATAATGTGAGAGTATACATATAAATTAAGAGAAATGTAATAAGTCCCATCTATTTTTATTAGACCCACAAATTTTTATGTTCAAAATTAGCTGCACAAGTATGTTTTTTTTTGCCATGACTTTTGCAGTGACTATTTGCACACTGAGGTGCAAATAACTACAAGTCTGTACAAATAGTATCAAACATTATTTGTACTTAGTGCGAGTAGTATTTATTGTTATTTGTACTTCCTATCTTTTTGTTATGTCTGGTTCTCAAAACCTTGTGAGGGTAAAATTAGTTTCTCACACTTCTTTTAAGTGCTGCAACAGTCTAGTAACTGAGATCCAAACTAACAACCAAAAAACAACCTTTGGCAGATTGACTGTGACTGTCAAACTCGACTACATAAAAAAAGAAACAGAGAATTTTCCTTGAATCTTTAAGACGACGAGTCCTCAGTTTTGGGGAAAATGACTCTTAATTTTCAAAAGATCTAATGTATTTTATATTTTAGTGTCTGAGTGAGCTACAATAAAGGTTTTCTGTTTTTTATTTCCTTTGCTGTTTTTAAAATAGTTGAAATTTCATGGAAACCAATGGGGGTCACAAAAGCCATAACAAAATTTGTACAGCCTTTCTAAAACACATCTATGCGTCGAAACTTTCCATGCACATTCACGACCCTAAATGAAAAATATGTAGACAAAAAAAATAAAAATTGAGTGTGGGTCAAATTGACTCTAGTGTGTAGAGACCTTGCTGTTTGTGTTGAAGCCAGCTGAGCAGATAGTTGCTGGTCTGCTGCAGAAGGACGTTGTTATCACCCTCATATGTGCAGTTTGGGTCGTTGTCATCGCGCAGATCTCCCAGCCGGTTCACTTAACACGAAAAGATTAACAGATAAACAGAAGCTGACTAGAAGTTCTTTTGATATTAGACTTAAACATTTAGTTTATGAGGATTTTAAAAATTCCTCACTGGCGAGGTAACCATGTCCTCCACAAGCCTCTCGGCATTCCTGAATGCCTCGCTGGGCTGTCCATGACCCCAGAGGTTTACTAGCGCACGACATGGCATGGATCTCTCTGCCCAGTTCAGCCTGAGAAGTGACACACACAATCTATATGTTATCAACAAAGACTAGAAGATCCTGAGACTTTCAGAATTTAGTGATCAAGACGCTTTTGTGAAAAAATGTTTCATCTCAGATAATTATCTCAGATTTTATGGATGCTTGTATATTCAGCATAGCTAAACCATATCTTTAGTATGATGTTTACCTGTCTGTCGCTTTTGTCCTTCATTAACAGTCCAATTTGAAATTCCACAAAGTTCATGCAGAAGGATCTGGTGAAGTGCTCCAGTGCGTACACCGCTGCCAGGAACGGAATAAGACGCCATTGCTGCAACAGAGGATAGTGCGTATGAACAAGAAGGGTCAAAAAACGTGCACGTACACTTATGTTTGATCTACAAAATTAGTATAGAGTATAAGTAAACTTCAGTGATATCCTAAAAACGAACACTGAGAAGTGGAAGAAAA
>NW_015508706.1:4674-5500 GCF_001515645.1 Sinocyclocheilus grahami | reverse complement strand
ACTCCAAAGAGAAAACTTGAAATCGCATCATATGACCCCTTTAAATAATCTTAACAGATACAAATTTAGATTTTGAAAATGCATTATTACATGGTGAAATTAACATATGATTAATTATTGCTTTAGAAGAATTTGTTAAATAATGTAATAATGAGTAGTGTGTAGTAGTGTAAACTAGTGGCCATCTAAAAAAAATGCTAAGCAACCATATTTGCAATGAATGCATTTAGTGCATGTTTATTCAGTACACTGAACTTGACCAGCTTTTATATTTGTTGCATGCCATAAAACAGAGATTATTTACCATCATTTGCTCAATGTCCTGCACAAACATCAAGTGTCTCTGAGATCCTGTGTTTGCCACTGTGGCTGCAAACATCTAACAAAAATATAAAAGGTTTTTAAATAAAAAATCATCACAAAAAATAATAAACACTACTGCATGGTAATTTTGTGAATGATCAACAAAAATGCAAAATATTACTTCAATTACTTCTGTGTGACCATTCCAGAATGGGTTCATTCTTAATTCATAATTTGTAAGGATTAAAAGCTATTCTTGGAAGGTTAGTGTATTACACTCCCACATTTAGGGGTCTGTAGAGGGCATATGAAATGGGCTTACCCCTTTGTTAAGGAAGTATTTGGCTCCCAAAGACCAGTCATACATTCCCAGGCAGTCATTGAGAATTGTCATCTTCCAGGGGTTCTGCATGACGTCATCACGTGTTACAAAGTCATACTTAAATAACTGTTTACAGCGGCGGAAGGTGAGCTCTCGCTTCTGCTCCACTGGGATGTCCTCACCAGGCTGCCGTGCAAAGAG
>NW_015508706.1:2527-2893 GCF_001515645.1 Sinocyclocheilus grahami | reverse complement strand
TTCATTAAATTAAGTAAAATTAAACTAAACTATAAAACCGTTAAACTATTAGACATTTATTCATGAGTTCACCAGAGCAACAGTATTTGTATCAGAATTTATAAATGCTTTGAATCTAAAGTTTGAAATAGAATAGCATAACAAAGCCTTGCTTTCTTAGATCACATGACCTGGGAAGTTTGAAACAAGCTCTGAACTGCTGATTAGAAACAAACGATTTGTAAATGTTTCGAAGCTTCATGAAGCAGCATTTTAAAAGCACCCATCACTTCACTCAGACTGGTCAAATGAAGGAATCATTCATCTGAAATTCAGCTCAGTCTTAAAGGTGACATGAAAATCGGACTTTTCCAGGTTTTAAGTGCT
>NW_015508706.1:0-1238 GCF_001515645.1 Sinocyclocheilus grahami | reverse complement strand
TACCCTTTCTTTCAGGACAACTGCTGCAACTGTCAATTATTTCATGGCACATTATTTGCTATAGACGTTTGCAATACTTTCCATTTGATTAATGCATAATTCATTTCACAAGCATTATGTATGATTTGCAGAATTGAAATCTGTGAGGTTTATACCTGTGATCTAGTTATCAGGCCAACTCAATGCAAAGTTCAATGTCAGACAGTTACAAAACTCGCTGTCACAAAACAGCTCAAACACAATACCAACACATTTTGGGGGGGATTTAAATTGTTTATGTAGAACAAAAAAGTAATATGGCACATAACATTTCTTCCTGCATATACATATCACAATAGGCAATATCAAAATAAACACGAGCACCATTTATTACTATTCTAGCAAGCTGGCTAACGTAATTTCGCTACACATAAACAGTAAAGAAAATGTTTCAAAAAGAGCATTGTCTTTAAAGGTGCGGAAGGATCTGCTTTCATATCATTTAGTTTGAACAGTGCTGAAATAACATTTGTCTTACCTTATCCTGTAACCTCGAGAGACCACTGCACTCTTCTCCTCTGCACTGCCCCTTCGGAGGAGGAAGTGCTCACGTGACCAAATACAACCAATCAGAGAAGCGCTGCTGCTTAAAGGCGCACTGCACTGAGCAAACCTTGTCCTATTGAAAAACACCTGTGCCTCTGAAAGCAAGCGTCATAAAGGTGTACCTGAGGGGTGTGATAGCTTTGGGACTTTTAGTTTAAACTAACAGGTTATGTCCTCAGACTGTGGCAATATTGTAAGGCAAGGCGATTTATTTTTTAAGTGTACAGCACATTAAATACACAGTGATAATTCAAAGTACTTTACTATCAAATATTTGTAAAAATCGTAAAATAATCATAACACTTAAATACGAGACGAACTACTGAAGAATGAATTAAATAACAATACAAATGAAGACATTTAAATTGATTACAAATGCATGTGAAACATTTAGAAGAAAAGGGATAATAAATAAATAAAAGACTACAATTATATTACTACTGTTAAAATATTCTGAAATGAAGTAGGCTATTTTTCCCGAGTCATTCTGCCACACACAAAGGGCTCTGTTTTGAGTTGTTAACATGATTGTGTACGCCAGGGGACGCTGTTATACAACTCTACAGAAAGACACGAGGGGTGTACTGTGTGCAACAGTGCACTGCACTTCCTTTATTAAAGGGGTCATATGATGCTGCTAAAAAGAACATTAT